>NC_050520.1:32682384-32847427 GCF_002922805.2 Oryzias melastigma | reverse complement strand
AGTCCAAGTCGAGTCTAAAGTCGTCAAATTCATGACTCGAGTCTGACTCGAGTCCAAGTCATGTGACTCGAGTCCCCACCTCTGGAAGAATGTAAAAAAAAAAAAAATGGTGTCCCCTAAAAACTAAACATCAGGACAGACAGCTACTGAAAGAACAGGACTGAACACACTGTTTAGGAAGACAAAATATAAAGTGTTAAAGTCTATAAAACCTACAAGGAAAATTAGGTCCTGAATTAAAGTTGGAAAGAATTTGAAACAAATTGACAGATGACAAGTAGAATTTTTTTTTTTTTTCTGACGCTTTATAGTCTTGTTGCTTTGCACTATAACCTTTATGGTGGTTTGTCTGTTGTAATTCAAAAACTACTTAACATGCAAGAAGTAAAATATCTCTCAAAATTCAATGGTTTTGCTTCACATTACTTGGTTGAAGAAAAAACGAGATGTGACTGTAATATTAAGGACTTTTTGACACCTTTTCAAAGTCATTTTTTGAAATTTCTTATCAAAATAATTGTTTTATCTGCATTTAGGTCTTTCACATTCCATCTCTGTTTCTATGTTCCTTTGACTCACCTAAAGACCTTTTTATTTCAGCAGGCTTTTGGTTAAATGGGAGTTTTTATGTTGGCACGATTTTGTAATTTTAGTTTTTTTATATTTATTTGTTTTATTTCTTGTTATATCCTCTCTTTTGAATAGTTTTGACCAGCATGATGAACCACTTCAAGATTCTTTCTTCGATGACTACTATAAAAATAAACTTTGCTTACTATTTACTTAGAAGTGGTTCAAAAGAGTATTTAGTCATCCACTAATTGTGTAAGTTCTCCCACGTATAAAGATGAGAGGCCTGTAATTTTCATCATAGGTATACCTCAACTATGAGAGACAAAATGAGACAAAAAAAATCCCAAAAAATCAATTTTTTTAAGAATTTCTTTGTAAATTATGGTGGAAAAAAGGTATTTGGTCACCATCAAACGAGCAAGATTTCCTCTAACATATTTTTTAAGAGGATCCTCTGTCCTTCACTCATTACCTGTATTAATGGCACCTGTTTGAACTCATTATCTATATAAAAGACACCTGTTCACAACCTCAAACACACTCCAAACTCCACTCTGACCAAAGAGCTGTCTAAGGACACCAGAAACAACGTTGTTGACCTACACCAGGCTGGGAAGAATGAATCTGCGATAGGTAAGTAGCTTGATGCGAAGAAATTAACTGCGTAAGCAATTATTAGGAAATAAAAGACATACAAGACCACTGATGATCTCCCTCGATTTGGGGCACCTTGCAAGATCTCATCCTGTGGGGTCAAAATTATCACAAGAACAGTGAAGAAAAATCTCAAGACCACACAGGGGGACCTAGTGAATGACCTGCAGAGAGCTGGGAAAAAGTAATAAAGGATATCATCAGAAACCCACTGCTCAACCAGGGACTCAACTCGTGCAGGGCCAGACGTGTCCCCCTGCTGAAGCCAGTACATGTGCAGGCCCGTCTAAAGTTTGGATGATCCAGAAGAGGATTGTAAAACTGTTCTATGGTCAGATGAAACCAAAAGAGGAATTTTTGGCAAAAACTCTACTGTTTGGAGGAGAAAGAATGCTAAGTTGCATGCAAAGAACACCGTGACGCATGGGGGTGGAAACATTATGCTTCGGGCTGTTTTTCAGCAAAGGGACCAGGTTGACTGATCCGTGTAAAGGAAAGAGGCCATGTATCATCAGATTTTAGGTGAAACCTCCTTCCATCAGCAAGAGCATTGAAGAACATGGCTGGATCTTTCAGCATGACAACCATCCCAAACACACTGTCCGAGTAACGAAAGAGTGGCCTCATAAGAAGCATTTCAGGGTCCTGGAGTGGCCTAGTCAGTCTCCAGATCTCAACCTCAGAAAATCTTTGGAGGGATTTGAAAGTCTGTGTTGCCCAGCGACAGCCCCAAAACATCACTGCTCTAGAGGAGATCTGCATGGAGGAATGGACCAAAATACCAGCAACAGTTTGTGAAAACTTTGGAAATCTAGTTTTAAAATGAAAAGGCTTTTAACTTTAATCATCTTCTGAGCTTAAAACGAGGTCAATCCATTTAGTGGTTAGTGCATAAAATATTCTGCAAACACAAAAAACAATTACTAGTCTAGCTCTTTAGGGTCTGCCTGCAATCCATTTTAGATGCCTAAAGTTGTCTTTAGTTGCATTGCTTCAAAAGTACGGAACTCTGGGTAAGTGACCTCAATGAAGTTTCACTTATAGGGTGAAAAATACATTTGAATCTGCATTTGTGAGTCTTTAAGCCATCTCTAATTGTCACATATTACTCTCACCAAATTTGGAATCTCTTCTCTATTGCATGAAGAATTTGTAACTTTATCTCCAAAGACAAGACGGCATGGGGTACTTCTAGTGCAAAAGCACTTTTACTCTTTTGCCAAACACATCAGTGAGAGTGAGCGTTTTACTAAGACAGAGATCATGTAACAGAACACGGAATGCTGAATGGAAATCAGTCAAAGATGAAAGCGAAGTTCCCGCCACATGTCTTCAGTACAAGCTTGATTTTACTTGCAAAATAGGAAAGAAAGAAACACGAATTTGAAAGTTTGACACATTCCAGGACATGCTGTCTGAGGAATGTCTGAGCTGTGATGAAGCAAAGAAAACAGTGATCCCCGCTCAGAGGACTAAAGTTTAGGATTAAAATAGACTTCAGTATGTTTGTAATGAAACAAGTGTTCCACAGAAGAAGATCATTCAGCTCCTCAGTCTATTGTGGCTGACAGGAAGAGATGTATTTTTTTCATTTTTCCTCAGTCTAACATATTCATTGAGTAAAACAAGGGTGAAAAAAAGAAAAAAATCACAAAAAGTTGAGCCCGTTCTTTATTTTTTCTTCTGATTATTTCTAATCTCTTGTAGGTTGTCCAATTGATAATAAATAAAAAATATGAATTGGTTAAATGGGCAGATAATGTAAAACCTGTATTGGTGTTAACCAGATTTTAACCCTTTAACACCAGAAATGTCACCAGGGACACCTAAACAATACGCGCTCTTTGACCTTCCATAACTCCTCGACCGTTTACGTGATCGAGGTAAATCAGCTGATTCTGACACATAGAAAAGCTACTTTGTGTCATTATGCAACACTCAGGGCCGGCCCTGGGCACAGGAGACCTAGGTTAACCAGCAAAACAAGCCCCGAGGGACAGCTTTAAGGGAAAAAAATAAAGAAGAGTAGGAAAAACAGACTCAAAGAGGTTTGTCTGTTTAGGGGAGGAGGGGGCAAAATCCTTCTTCGCCTAGGGTACCATGCCGTCTAGGGCTGGGCCTGGCAACACTTTACACCACTTCAGTGATCTGCCCTGAGACTAAAGGGTCGTGAGTTCAATGGGCTATATCCACGACCTCCTCAATCATTTCCGGTTGGGGCAGTGGGCTATTGTTTACATGGAAATAACGGAGTATTTGGAGTTTACAAGATGCCATTTGGAGCTACCAAGAGCTACTATTAATTATGTTTAGCACATTTTTCTTACTTCTTGCAAAATACTCTAAAATAAAATGTAAAAAGAATTACATTTTATGTGTCATTCCTCAAAGGCAATTTCTTAAAGCTGATGTTATTTCCACAAATTTACGTGCGACCAACTCAAAATCGGATGAAAATTCATGTTGCCGACACGTAGTAGGTGCAGGCAAGATGCACATTACTGCATTATTTCACGTATTTTAGGTGCATTCACGACTAAAAGTTGTTGTTGGTCGCACATATTTAATGTTAAAGTCCTGTTAGCTGTCATGCAGCTAGAGCGTGGAGCACAGCTGCAAAAACGGCCGCAATCGGGAACCATTTGGTGCATTAACCCTAACCGTAATCATAATTATATCCTTAAGCCTTCCTCGGGGTCCGTTCGGGCAAGAAAAAAGTTCAGCACTGACAGCAGTATTTAGAAAATTGTTTGAATATTGTTGTCTCTTTCATTTGGGCTAATGCTAACTAGCATGAAATACATATCTAACTGTTGCTGTCATTATCTTTATGACCTGTTAGTTTTGTTTGAATTACTCCACAGTAGAGTGTTAATACATTTTTGTCAATGTAACACGGAGATTTGCTTAATCAATATATACAGTCAGGCACAACCGGAAATACGTCACACAGCTCAGTGCATGGAGTCCATTTCAGGCCGATTCATACGAAATGCTCATAAAAACGGTAACAATGCCTCCGTGCTCGACACTCAGCATTTAGGGGTTGGATTGGGGGCTTAAACCACCAAATGGTTTCTGAGCGCGACAGTGTCTGCAGCTCAATCCCCCCCCCCAGGGGATGGGTTAAATGTAGAGAACAGATTTCTCATATCTAGGTGTGTTGACAACTGAGGAAACTTTAACTTTAAACTTTACATTCATAAAGTGTTGTATAAACAGAACAAGATGATTTCTTTGCAACTGAATCTGCTGATTGGGTAAGCAGTTCACTACTGTACTGTAAAGTGTTCCATTTCACAGCAAGGCCGCTTTCCTCCACTTCAGATTCCACTAGAATTACATTAATTACATAAACGGTGGAGGAATTAGTCTGAAGAATGTCAACACTGGAGCCAAAGCTCTGGTGTTAAAGGGTTAAAGCCTTGTTACTTTTGTTTTTGATTTGACGTCTGCTCCACAGACCACCAGGTCAAATGAGTCATCTTTTCCTCACGTTGTGGAAATTTACGCTCCATTTCTCTACTTTGTCTTTACAAAAACACACAACTGCTTTTGTGTTGTGCACTACATTGGTTTGTATTTGTGCTTTGATTTATTTTTAGGGAAGTGTTCCATAGCTCAATCTCCTAATTCTGTGCTAATGACCCAACATGTGAGTCAACAGGAAGACCAGGGCAGATGGTTTGGCGTAAGTTGCCTGTTTTACTGAAAATGTCGTCCACACACAAAGCTGCTCCATCAGTGCACTCGTGCATTTTCTGTCACAGTAAAAAAGGTTAACATTTTAGTGTAACTCAAACTGTACCATCCTGTCAGTGTTTGCCCGGTGCAGTCAGATATTGTGTCACTGATTTGGGCTATACTGTTGGTTGCATGGTGCAGCACCCGGATAGCAACAACAAGACCCCAGTCAGGTTGGACCACCTCAGTTGGACAGGATGTACAAAGGGAATGTTTCTGAACAGCTGAACAAAGCTGCCTGCAGCAAACCTCCTGAGACTCAACTAATGAGAAGTGGCTGAGAGTCAAAAATCCAAAACAATGACTTAAAACAAGCTGTTGGGTTCTGGGTGAGCGTTTGCTCAGCTTTTATTTACCTTTCATTGCAAATACTTTCCAAATTGTCAGTATTTGTTCTCCCTTGACATATTGTTATCAGCACCAAATGTATCACTGCTGAGTTTTTGGTCTCATTTTGGATTCTAGTGCAGTTTCACACATAAACAGACTTTCTGTTGTAGTGCAGTTGACTTGCTCTGTGTTGGCTTCTTGTCAGATATCATGACCCCAACCCTCCCTGCAGAACTGGCCTCACAGTGAGAGAAAAGGCAGAAATTATTTTTAGATGATGTGAAAAGATTTCTTCTCAGAGACGGAGAATCTTGTGTTGCTTCCTGATGAACAGCACCTCCATGAAACATGCTTTTCTTTTAAATTAAAAGTTATTTTTGAACACTCAGTATGCATTGGTTTACATTAGCAAACTGCTTTGCAAAGAAAAGCCAAAGAGAGGTCATCTCATTATTATGAAGGAAACATAAGCATGAAAATGACCAAAACAACAGAACAACATACGTTGGCTGTACTTGTGTTTTGTTGAACACATTATGTTTTAAAATGATTATTTAAAGTGATGATAACTACATTAAAAAGGTTTCTTATAGCAATATAAAAGTAACTAGGTTGGAGAAGACGTACTTTTTCCATTATCAGTGTTGTACACCTTACTTCCAAACTCTAATAGATTCCAGATACCGACTACAAATTACAAAGTAATAGTAAGTAATACTCGTGTAAAGTAAAAGTGATTGTTTATGTTTCAGCATTACTTGTTACATGACACGACTCCTGCATTACTTTAACCCTTTAACACCAGAGCTGTTATCAGTGACATCTAAATAAGAAGCTTTTTGACATACCGTAAATCGTTGACCATTAACATGAATCAGCTGATTCTGATGTTGGGAAAAGTCACTTTTCAAGATGGCGCCAAGTCGTTGTTCTCCGCTTCAGAATCTGCTGGAATTATATAGATTGAATTAGTTCGAATAGTCGAAAGAATGTAAACACTGGAGCGAAAGCTCTGGAGCAAAAAGGTTAAATTACTTTATTCCATTTGTAGAAATGGATAATGTTATCTGAAGTGACAAATTTAGTGCAAACTTCTTCACGTTTATCTCAAGGACCAAATGGTTTAATGATGTTACCAACAGCTTGAAAAGCTAAAAAAAAAGATTAAACTGGATGGACTCCAGCCTTAAATCCCATCTTCCTAGAAGATTATAAACCAGCTCTGTTACCACAACACAGTTTTTCAAAATTAAAGAACGGGTGAAAAGTCTTCTCCCAAAAAATTTGTTTTATTATTTTTCACAAGCATTATAACGAAAGTTAAAGAAAAAAATGAAATGCTGGGGAAAAAAGAAAAAAAAAGAACAGAATTCCCGTAAAATTGTAAAATAAACAGCAGTACTTTTAGGAGAGAAATCTAATTTTTCCAGACAGAATTTTCTGTTTTTGCATAATTTTATATCTAGTGTGTGAATACAACAAGGAAAAATGATCAAACAAATGTTGTGTCACACAGGAGAGGTTGTGCTGATTAAAAAGATATCAAAAAAGCGAGCAGGCAGTCTTTCAAATTGAAAAATACTGAAGTAAATTCAAAAGTTTTAGACCCTAGATTCCAAAGCAACAAAAATACATGTAAATGTAAAAATTTGTGTGTGATTTCATATTATAATCATTTGAAGATAATAAGTGGCTGGCAAATAATGTAACAAAATAATAACAATAATGTTGATTAATTGCAATTAATTTTGTCCAGATCTGCGATTAATTAGCTAATTTTTTTAAATCGATACCCAGCCCTAATATATACATCATTTTTCCAACTACCATTAGATTGCCAAGAGTCTTATTATTTTTTTCATTTTTTTAGTGTTTAAAACATCCTTACATTAAAGAATAAATATTAAAACCCTCATTTTATAACTGTCGGTTTTTCCGCTTGGGAACAGCATATCTGTGAGCATGTTTTCTTTATTCCTTCTCCTTTGATGGGTTCATCAACACCACATTCTCTTTGACAGCCTCAACAAGTTCCTTCTTAAAAAGATCTTTTCAGTTCATTTGTTTTGGTTTCGTCCAATCTGACAACAGAGTGTGTTCCCAAACCTGCAGGGGTTAAAGGGCGTAACAACAAATTTCTTCCAGCTGAAATCACACAAGTTCACAGGAGGGGTAATGAAACACCTCACCAGTGTTGTGGGGATAGTAAAGGGATGGGTGGATGTACTGACCCACTTAATCTGTTCTGACTCCACCCATCGAGAACATGCGAGGGAATCCCCCAAACCTTTTGCTTTGCACAATGAGTGTATGTGTGGTGTTTAGGGTTGGGGGAGTCCTCTGAAAATGGGAAAGTTTGGGAGAAAAAAAATGAGATCATTACTGTGATCCAAAATGTCAACTGGTTGGCTGTGGCTCAGTGGAGAACAAATGGAATAGTTATGTAAGAATGTTGTTCACTCACAATGACAACCAAGGGTTCTTTCAATGTAAGACTCTTGTAATGTGTAAAATATGACACAATTTGTGTAACGTTTTACAGATGTGAAAGAAAAAACTCAGCAGTTCAAGACTTCGTTATTTGGAGTTGTTTGGTTTGATGAGGAACTTAAACTTTACTGAAAATCTGACCTGAGAATGAACAGAAACATTCACAGAAAAGTATTTTGTTAAAAACATAAGGAAGCCTAATAACAGTTAAAGCATGATTTCAATCATTCCTTAAACCTGTAGAGTCCACTACATCAAAAAAATGACAGAAAATTTAAATTTTTCAGAGTGAAGATGTTTTTTGATGAAAGCCACAAAAAACTGCAATTTTGTTGTTTTAATGATACAGATTATATCAAATATGCGTGATTTGCTAACTTTTTGTTCACAGCAATGTTAGTTCACGATGCAAAAAAATATTAATGTAAGCTCCACATTTTCCCAATGTCTCAAATTTGATTCATACATTTTTAAAGTGATGTAACTGTATCATAAGAATTAATTATCCTAATTTCTTTATTCTTTCAATACAGTAAGCAGTCATTTAAAAAAATGAACAACAATAGACGAGTTATTGTCACTATAAAGTTTTGAAAATTTGTAAAATGTTTCCCACCAAAAGTGTTATTGAGATTTATCAGTGGCAGCCATTTTGAAATGAGCAGGAAAAGCCTTTCTGCTCCCCTAGTGGAATGATGATGAACTACAGGGCAAAAAACATGGATTAAATTGTATATAATGGGTTTTTAATGAAAGTTTGGATCATGTTAATGAGATAGAGGTCTCAGAATGTATCAAATAGGATACTGATAGGAATATAGGGTTAAAAATAGAACAAATCCAGAGGAAGACAAAAGGATGGCAAACTACCAAAACTCAAACATTCATCAGAGAAGGGACAAGAATAATCCTAAGAGAGCTGCAGAATGAGGTGTGGAGGTCTACAGGACCACCTTGATGATAGCTTGCATCAAGACTCATATCACAACCGTGAACATGTTTAATGGCAGTCCATAGAGAAATTCGTGCCAAATCCAAAATGAAGTCTCCACAGACTTTAGCTTCAACTTACACATGCAGGCTGATGTAATGCTGGTCAGCTTCCCAACAAAACACAGTTGAAGGATTCACTAGACTGGTACTTAATTGCATTTGAAGGTTTGCGGGCTCGACATGACAAAACCCAGCAAATAATGTAAAATGCTGTTATTGCACGATGACCTTTAAGCAGAACAACCAGATTTAATGAGCTGACTGTCTTCTGGAAGGTGGCACTGAGAGCAGATGTTTTCTTTTCGTTTGGAGGTGGAAAGTCATAAATCAAAATGAAAACATACAACTGTCGCCACTCATTCCACCAAATGCTTTGTTGACCTATGTTATCCAGAAACATTAAAGCTACCCCACAGGACACTGGAAAAATAGAAAATGAAGTAACACTAAAGCAATTTCAGGAAAAAAAGGTTCTTTAAATAGTATAATTGGTGAGTATTTTCTGCTAACATTTGTGAGAAGTACATACACCCTCAATTATCATAGATGAATCATTTTGTCCAAAACCTGGCTAGTCTAAGTGACCCCTCCCCCCCATTGAGTTCCAAACAGGAAGTAAATGAAAGTAGTGGGAGATACCCGACTAATCAGATTCCTAAATAAAAGTATGTGGTTTCACGTTGAACGATCAAAACGTTTGATTGACAGATTCTCCCGAGTTTGCTTTCAAGTAGTAGACTTAAAACGAGCTCACTCCTGATTTGTGAGAGTGGTTTTCATAGAAATGTTGACTCGACCAACTAGGACCAATCACTGCTAATTGCCGCTGTCTGGCTTTTGGTTCCAACATGGCGGCGTCCGTAACTTAAAAAAATAGCTACTAAATTGACTTCATTTGGTTGGAGCCCAACGTAAGTCTTTTTCTATGGGTGATGTTACACTCTCTTATACAGTCAATGGTTGAACATGAAGTTGGTCCTTCATTGTGTATTTTTTAAATTAAATTTGGATTTGTTGTATTTTTGAAGACAAGTATTTTTTATTTTTTAAAATTAGGGTCAATGAGCTTTCTGATGTAGACAAACATGGTATACAAAAGGGTAATCGTTTTATCGCCACAAATTTATTCTTTGTGTTATTAAAACTTTTTAAATGTTATTGCATAAATTAAGGTCAGATACACAAAACACATTACAAACATCAGAAGACCACCTTTAACAGTTGCTGTATTTTTTTTTATATATTACCACTTAACACCTTCATTGTAGAACCCTCTTGGTGCTGCAATGAAAGTGTCTTGTGGTGTCATTTTGGTCAACACAAATATTACCAATTTTATATAAATATCTGTTTATGCTGATAGTTTCTTGAAATTACTGAGCTTTACTATTTTCTTTCAACAGCTCTGTTTTCCTTGGTCTCATCCACTGGTGTCCATTTTTCCCAAACCAAAGCGTCTCTGTGCCATTTATTCATGGTGTAGTTTGACCTTTCACTTCACCTTTTTCTGGGTTCTTTGGTTAAAAGTTTCCAGCCACATCCAAAAGTTTGGCTACTGTCCTGTGGACCTTAAACTCCAGAGTAATAGTGTATCTCCAGTCATAGGAACATCAAGCTGAATGGAGATCTGACCTCATACTATTATCATGCTGCTTCATAATTTTCTGTCTAATCCTCTAAGATAAGACCTCATCTGTTTCTGTGGTTCATTTTCAGCATGGTACATCTGTCACCAAACAGCACACTGGAGGTCCTCAGTTGATCAATAGTAGTAATGTCAAGTAGACTTCTTGTAGATTCAATTGCTTCATTCCAGGAACTTCTTCAGTCTGAGGTGGAGTTGTTAACAATTTTAAAGCTCTCAGATGATTTTACTTCATAGAGATTAGCAGTGGATCATTGGGGAGAGCTGTTCATCCAGGTCTTCATAAGTGAACTCCCCCACAGCTGTCAGGTGGGTTGACTTTACTGAACATTTTGTAATGACCATATTTTAGAGACAGGTGAAGAAGGCAATGTGCACCAATATTAAACTAGTTGTAAAAATATTTCTCAAGATCAGCCTCATCTCTTTACACAAGAGCATCACATATTTCAGCCATTTTATCCTAAAAGTCGACTCAATGGGTGAACAGCTTACTAGTAGACATTTAAACACACTTTCTTTGTGATCAATTTAAACTCTGGCAAAAAAAAGACTTAACAGAAGCAAAATCATATTTTGTTTCTTCAAACATCAAAGATCTTCACAGAATGGCAAATGTTGTTCAGCTCTTAGTTCCATGTGTTTCCATTTAGGACTAAAAACATTTTCATGATTTGATAAATGAGTGCCCAGCAAGCTGATTTATTACATATGTGCATGCAACAACATAAATCACACAAAATATGTACAGTAGTCAGTGTAGAAAGTTTGCAACATCAATAACAAAGATAAGTAAAAAAAAAAAAAAAAGTTTACAGCTGTAAATACTCTAGTACAGGGATAGGGAAACTTTTTGAACTCGTGGGTCAAAAAGGGTTCTAAAACTTGACAGAAGGGCCGACACTTTGTGGCGTGCTTTGGTAATTCACCTCGTAAAAGAAAGAAACAATAATACAGAACTTAGACAAAAACATGCCTTAATCTTGATTGAAAATGACTTTAAAACAGAACATTTTGGAGATTTTATTTCAAAACTGTGGTTTTAGTTTTCATTTGATCCTTTGATTTTAGTGCCATTTTCACCAATTTCCCTCAAATAAAAACTCAAACTTGAGGTAATGTGATCATGTGATGTTGGAATAATCACAAAATTGACCGTCTCATTTGTTAATTACACATGAATATTGGAAAAATAACACGTTTTCAACACTACATGAATGCAGAAAAACTTTCCGTGCCTGAACAAAGGTCAATTTATTTGTAGTGCGCCAACTGTGGGGAAACTCCTGAACTACAAGGACAATAAAACATTAATGCAGAAAAAAATCATTTGCTCGAGTGTGGCAGGCCAGATTAAATAGTTTAATGGACTGCATTTGGCCCTTGAGCTATAGTTTGCCCACCCCTGGTCTTGTATAGGATATATTATGTTTATTTTGTATACCATAATGAACGACAGTGACAGCATTTCAATAAAGTGAATTTCATATGACATAAAGAAAACGTTGCTGAATATTTTGTATTGCATTTACCAATCAAATTTGTCATTTTCTATTTTTCAAGCATTTTTTCTACAATTTTTTTGTCTATTCATATTTTTTTAGGATACTCTTGTTAAATTCTGTCATTGAAATGCCATGTTCTGCTCATTTCCATTAGAACTTTAATTTTCATTACAGTAATTTGTTCAGTAAGTTTTGCAGCAGGAAAGATGAACCAATTTCTTGCAAAAAAATTATTTTTGAAAAAATCTTTAACAGCTATGTACAAACATGCATTAGTTTGGCTCTACTTGGACTTTTCAACAGTCTTCAAAAAATGTGCAACTCTATAAGTTTGAATAAAACGTAGCTAAAACTCAGATTATAATGAGAATCAATGGAAAAACTTTTTATCTAACAGCTCTTCAAAATTGTGAAGTATTTCTAAGGCTAATGTTAATTGCACGTACTTGTGATGTATTAGTGATTCTGTAATACTTATACAACATGCAAGTCACTAGTTGCTGACTCCTTACTGACTGCACCAAAATGCTGTATACACAGGATGCAGGTGATACGTAGGTTTCTGTAGGAGACCCCCTCCGACTACACTCTGTCTAATTTCCTTATCAGTCAGTCAAAACACAAGGAGAATGCAAGAAAACTACCAAGGAGTGCACACTTATCCTTTGAAAATGGTCCCTTTGTACAGCATGCAGGGTTTGAGGGGTTGAAAAAATTAAAAATCCACACAACGTGCCTCCGTCTCACAATTATACTTTCATATTCTTCAATGTTCGCTACAACCTATGGACTCATCTGCAGAGTGTCATAGTCAAAATTTGCTTGAACATTTGTGCTCTACAGGTTCATTGAGTGATCCACAACTGTAATACTGTATTTCCTGCATGCCCTGTACAGGTTTGCCAATTTTTCGCTAAAGATAGAACAAATCCACCAGGAAGGACAGTTGGGACTAAAGCATCAGAGATAACCAGTGCTTATTGATGGCTTAAAAGAGATGGCAGTTCTTACAAGGTTAGTGTTGCAAGTGGAACCACGTATTATGGATGTATAAAAAACGTTGCATTTATATAAATTGGTTATATTTATTGAACACATACTGTAAGTATCCTGGTTTCATACATCTGCAGCTTAACTGTGACAAAGCCGAATAAAATCTCATCTTCAATGCTGAGACCAATTGGATCTAACACTGAAATAAAGCTGAAACCAGTATGAAGTGAACCGAAAGAATAAAAGCTAAAAATGATCTTAGAAAGTTTGTACATTTGTATAGATTGCTCCCCAATAGTAGTTTAAAGAAATCCCAGTCTCATTGACTCAGACAGCAGCTTAGCTTCTTCAGTCTTTAGCTGCTCTCACATGAACATCATCAAAGATGAGTTATATCCAGGAGGTACAAGGGGCGTAAAAATGAAAACAGCAGCAGCAGCCTCTCAGGGCAACAAATCTTCCTTTACAGCATTCAGTCCCAAGTGTAGGGGAAACTGGAGACAGACCCAGCACAGATGGTAAGAATTCCTTCTGCACCTGCCCTGCTTTAGAGTTAAACAAAACTGAAGCATTGATTGAAACAAAAATCTTCTCAGCAATGCTCCTCTCACACAAGCCTTTGTTATTAGTCAGTGCGCTGAACTTTTTTTATCATTGATTTTTGAGTTTCACTAATGTTCATGACAGACATAAAATCCTGTCCACATTTGTCATGGAAGGAATCACACATCAATATGTGGTTGGAGTCATCTGGACCCCAAAGAGAGCGGAAGGGTAATTTATTTCAATATTTTTCTTACCCATAAGACCTGTAGCATAAAAAACATTTTTTATCAACTTACTTGTACTTCTTGCATCGCTCCTTTTGTAGAAACATAATGAAAAACATGTTTGCATTGAAGTCTTCCTTTTCTTTCTTCAGTTTTACAAGTCTCTCTTCTCAGTGGGGATGATGATTGCCAGTAACATGTCTAAATACGACAAGTAATCGTCCATTTAGAAAATTATACTAAATAATACGAAAGAGTAACTGGATGGCTGCACTTGACTTCCTACCACTAATTCTATTATTCTTTAGATGCGGTGTCACATTCTCTGGACTCACCAGCGCCCTCTGCCTAGAGGCAGGCATACTGCAAGCCTCACCTGGTAAATTTTCTAATGCGCATTTTTAGCAAATAAAAATACTAAATGAGTCACAAACTGACATCAATGTAATCAGACAGAATGAGGCAATTAAAAAATAAAGCACCATTTATGATGATAAAAAGACCCAGGGTACACACAGGCTACTGGTACCTCACCTGCTGCTGTCTCATGTATTTGTACAGGAAATTTCTGAGTTTTTTTTTTTTTTTTAACCAAAGAAATGTTGAAAACCCAAACAGAAAAAAGTAATCATAGAATGGACATGTGTTTGAAAATTATATATTTATTTTATTTATGTATTTATATTTTGTAGGAGAGGCTGTGCCTCACCTGCTGCCCCTGACTGCAGATGACTGCAATTAATCTATGACGCATGTATTTGGACTGTGGGAGGAAGCTGGAGAAAACCCACACATGCAAACTCCACACAGAAAGGTCCTAGAAAGGATCAGAACCAAGTCCTTCTCAGGTGATAGGGCCAACCACTACACCACCATACAGCAGGACCGTCCATAGTGGGAAATATAAAAGAGCCACTTAGTTCGAAGAGTGTTTTTTATTTATTTATTTTTTTTACTTCTACAAGCCTTTTTTTCTTTTGACTTTTATCTGGATGGTAGACCAACAAAAAAATAGAGCACACTGGTCTGCCATTGCTCCTACTGGAGTACCTTGACTTTGGGGCACTATCATACTCACACCCAGATTGATATAAGCAATGTTCAGCCCTGTTCAGTGAGAGGTCAAACCAAGAAAACAGTTTTGGTCCAGCATCATTTATTATGGAGTGTCTGGTAAGAGTCTGTAAACATACAAACTGATCCCATCAGCTGTTGACCTCAAGCGAGGAAATATGCTGATCACAAAGACAAAAACTAAAATAAATGGTTCTATTGTTACCCACACACCAAGATACGTAACTAGAACAGGCCAAAACCAGCCCACTCCAACCAACTACAACAAACTCCCAGTCAGCTCAGCGACAGAAAACATCTGCAAGAACAGGCCTCCCGTTGAAATCAACCCTTTGAGCGGATCTATACTTTACCCAAACAAAAAAGTCAGGCGTATTCATCCTTCATTCTTTGGGATTCCTGTGGGACTCTGGCAGAAATCTTTGGATCAGGTTAGATATCGTAGACTTTTGATTCTTTGTCAGGCAGTTGAGGAAAGCAGGTCTAAGAAAACTGTAATCCTAACCACACACATATGTTCTGTGTTAAAACGCTGATGATAACCCTGCTCGACCAAAACATGGGAGCAGAGCCGTCACATTCTTTTCTGTTTTCCTTTAAGTATGTTCTGTCATTTCAGGCCAGTACATTTAAAATCTCAGTCCTCTGTTCTACTGAGCTGTCCTGCTTTGATGGAAATCATTCCCCATTTCATCAGTGAGTTGTGTTAATCGAGTTCAGAGTACAACAATATCACAATGATTAATAGTACAATAACAATGGTGTGGATACAACTAGTAACCATAGCTGCAGATGCATAGCTACTAAAAAAAAGACAAATAGTCAAATACTGTTCAGAAAACATTGTTTTACGTTGTTTAGGATGGGCTAACAATACAACATGTCACAATAGTTGACATTAGTGCTCTTCCTCCCGAAGGACCTTCTCACAGCACGCCATTTCTGCTGTGCTCGAAACGCAACAGGGGGTTGATAGCGATGCTTGAAAACTTCTTTCACCATCCATGTTGGCCGCACTTCTTTTAACTGCACCCAAGGAAAAATGTTGTTGTAATAAGAGGTAGTTGTGGTTTTTCAAGGTATTTTAAGGGGTAGTTTTAAAAATAGGAATTCTTTTAATTGGAACATTTTTCTGACGGTTTCAAATTATTTTCATCTTTGTTTACCTATATTATTGGGCAAAGATCAGACATGGTTACGAGCAACGTCAGAAAATAACTCAACAGTTATTAGTTTTTCTTTATTGTAAGTCATGTTGAAATTGTCTTATTTTAGCTCTGTTTTTAGTGGTTTTGTGATCATGGAAATGTAACTTTAACTGTGCTGAAAACATCTTCTGCAGCTCTACAACTCATCCCCGTCATGGAAAGCTAATGTTAGCATTAGCTTAATCATGAGCTAATAAAGGCTATTGTATTAAGCCATTCAGAGTTCATTGCAAATCCCATCACCACTGTTGCCCAACTTCCAAGTCCACTGGAAAGTTGTGCATGCCAGTAAATTTTTGACAACTGAAAGCAACACAAATACGATCCGTGCAAAGCTAAAACAATAACGACCGACCATTACAGAATCAAAGAAAGGAGGAGTTTTTATACTGGAGCCAAAGAGCATGATAACATGAAACTTCTGAAATGACATGGTACTTGATCTAGTTGACCAATCAAAATTCAACTGTACAACCTCGTTTTAACCTGTAGGGGGCAGCACACAGACAGTTTTAGACTTCAATTTCAGGAATTGAACAAGATTTTTTTAAATAGTCAAAAATGTGGCAATGTCCAACAGTCAACAGAGGTTAACAGCCCAAAATAAGTTGATTTAGTGTTTGGTTGTCCTTTAAAATCTCACTTTAGAGATATTTTTTTTCAAATGTAAAAAAAAGTTAATTGAACTCAACTGTGTGTTCTCACGACAAGAACTTGTGAGTGAGAATTTTCAGGCCAGACCATGTGGTTAACACATTATAGTTTAACAAACTCAATCAAATACAAATCCTGTTTTCACTTTGCGGATCTGGATTGGACTGTTAAGGAATGAGTCGACTTCTTTTATGTACAGCGGTTTGTATTCCACAATCTGAAAGCCCAGGAAACACCCATTAATAAAATGCTTGAGGACCTTTTAAAGACAATAATGACTCATAAAAGCAGAACGTGTTCTGCCTCTCAGCTTAAGAAATAAAGTCATCGAGTGAAAAAGTCCTTTCGTGCTGACTGTATGCCATCTGCGTCTGCAGTCGAACATGCTGAATGTGTTCTTCTGGCAGGAGGAAGCTTAATGACGTGTGTGGTGCAGATGAAAGCCCGAACGTTCACAGCGAGCCAAGAAAGATCTTTCAAGTCTTAGCTGAGCTCACACGGGTTCCTGCTTTCATTGACAGCTGAGACCGTTGGAGGCACTCTGAGATCATCTCCAGAGATTTTGCTCCTGAGAGTCTGAAGGTGACAAGATGTTCATTCACACCTTTTAAATTCAAGTCCTGTTGTCTCATCATTCTAGCCATTCTTTTGTTTTATTTTATTTTAAAGGAAAGAAAGAGTGGAGAGTGCTTTGTTACCTCTAGTCCAGGAGCAGACTTTACACAACCACGCCATCTGGAACGCCAGCTGAAGCCCACAAAAAGAGAAAGGGAATTAATGACAGGATGCACCTGACCTTGGTCTAGTGCAAAATCCATACCAATATTCTTCACTTACTTCAACATCCAGGTTTTTAAGTAAGTTTCCCACATGGACACTTGGTCCAGGCTGAATACAACAAGGATATAAGCCCAATCCATGACAAGATTACACACACAAGCAAGGCAAGTGATCATGTCATGTCAATGATTGTTTTTTTTAGCACAGACAGATTATGTTTCTATTAGTACTGTTGAAAAGGTATTATTAGCTTTAAGTGTATTAATAAAGGATTTTGTTGCATCGGAATTAACCAAAGCTGTGGTTGCTATTCTATGGGCAATAGTAAAATATTTGATTTGGTTAATTTCAGAAGTTTTAATAAATGTGAAGTAACTATCCTTTACTAGCCTGGATAAATCCATATGTGCTTAGCGATGTTTTGATTATTTTAATTTTCCCCAGGATGACTAAATTCAGTAAAGACATTTAGAAAGGAATGTTGGGTTCAGAAATGAACCCAGAATTTTTGAAACTTGAGTAAAGCATCTCATCAATATGTCTACGCCCCTGTGCAATGTCCCAAGATGCTTTTTTCACATCACTCCAGTCTTCTCTGACAGACAGAAGGTGATGTCTACTCTCTAACAGCAGGGTCCTCCTCCTTGTAGAGTCAGAATTCTCCCCCCGTCTAAGTAAGCAAACCTAATCTCATCTTGGCCAAAGAAGATACCTCCCTCGTGTGTCTGTGAGCCAGGATAAGTTAATAAAATATTTGTTTCAGTATCTCACTATGAGCTTTGGAGACTCCTGTAATGTTGACAATCTCTCCTCAAAGACTGTATAGATTTACCCAGTTATAGTGGGGCAGGTAATGACCACCACTGGTATCCTTAAACTAATAGAGACAAAATGAGAAAAAAAAAACAATCCAAACACAAAAGTCTGATTTTTAGAAGACTTTAATTTGTAATTTGTGGTAGAAAAATCTATTTTGTCAAGATTTCTGTTCCTAACGGACCTATTACTTCTTCAAGAGGCTCTTCCGCCCTCCACTGGCTACTTGTATTGAAGACACCTGTTCTTAACCTCAAACAGTCACACTCCACTATGATCAATAGCATAGAGCTGTCAAAGGACCCCCGAAACACAACTGCAGACCTGAACCCAGCTGAGAACACTGAATCTGCCATAGGTAAACAGCTTGGTGTGAAGTAATTTGAAAATGGGGCGGATTTGTTCTTACATTTCAAGGTTCTGGAGTGGTCTAGCCAGTCTGCAGATCTCAACCACAAAGAAAGTCTTTGGAGGGAGTTGAAAGTCTATGTTGCCCAGCAACAGCCCCAAAACATCACTGTTCTAGAGGAGATCTGGATGGAGGAATGGGCCAAAATACCAGCAACAATGTGTGAAAATCTTGTGACAAAAATGCATTTGACCTCTGTCATTGACAACAGAAGGTGTATAAAGAAACTATTGCAATGAACTCATGTTGATGACCAAATACTTATTTTCTCTTCTAATTTGTAAATTAAGTCTTAAAAAATTATTCAATGTGATCTTCAGTTTGTCTCTCATAATTGAGGCAGACCTATGGTGAAAATGACACTCTTCTCTTATCTCTGTAAGCGGGACAATTTGTACAATTGGTGGCTGACTAAATACTTTTTTCATATTTTGCCCCACTGTGGATGCGTATTCTACTGTCACATTAATTCTAGAAAATCTAACAAATTTATGGAACATTACCCAACAGGCGGGGTCACAGGTGTCTTCTACTGAAATTTCCTTAAACAGTGCAAAGAAAGAGGCTGTCCCACATGTGGAATGAGCTGGCAAACATTATTACAAGCCATAACAATAGCTTTTACAGTCTAACTCAACAGTGGTTACTTTATTACTGTCACATAGGTAGTTTTTTTTTTTCTTCTTTTAGATCAGATGCTCTGCCCGGATCAGAACAACCAGAGCATATTGGTTGGACAAACACTGTACAAATGATGATGCCTCTGTTTCCCGGTGCACCTAGAGTGCCAAAATGTATCCGGCTGAGGAGTGAGATGGAGTGTGG
Source organism: Oryzias melastigma (assembly GCF_002922805.2). Lineage (NCBI taxonomy): Eukaryota > Metazoa > Chordata > Actinopteri > Beloniformes > Adrianichthyidae > Oryzias > Oryzias melastigma. The sequence goes on along the minus strand of NC_050520.1, from coordinate 32,827,964 downwards.
TTTGGGAAGAACGACTGAAGGGTCTGAGGCTGTGTGGGAGCAACCAGAGCAACAGACAAAGATGTCCTTTGGGGGGTCTTGATGAGCTGTTTCAGCCTAGGCATGACGTACCCAGAAGGTACCGTCTCTTTATGGCTGAGAAGAAATGACCCCTAGTTGAAGTCCTGAGGAAACCATGCTTTCTGTCACCAGAGTGGAACCTGTGTAGCTTTCCTGCTAGAATAGTAAGATCATGGGCCCCTCCTGCAGTGTTCTGGAGTGTGGAAGGCAACTACAAGCTTCTCTGAAGCAGGGTGTTTTGGGTTTCCTGAATACTGATGCCTCCTTCGGAGGTCCATAGTATGATGTTCAAAGGTAAAGTCGCTTGATGGAGGGGTGGTTTAGTTTCACCAAAAGTTTTTGTGTTCCCACCAGAATTGGTTTGTGCAGACATAGTGTCATGCTCGGCGTGACGAGGCAGACCCAGTTGCTGGAACCCGGAAGGAGGATGAGAGGCAGTAGTGGTTTAAATAAAGTTTTATTGTCCGTGGAGATAATGGAGTAGTGTCCGGAACCAGGAATGGAGATGGAGGTTTGTGAGCGATGACCGGCTGCGGACTGGAGCGGCCAGGTGGAGCAATGAGGTGAGTCCGGCAGCAGGTGCGTGGCGTGGAGAGGATCGACGTGGTCTAAGGCGAGGTGCTTAGGCGAGGCAGGACCCAGGTCGGCACATGGATGGTAAGGACCTGGAGATAGAGGAGTTCGGACGTGAGACGAAGCGAGACTTAGCGATAGCATACAAACTGTACGTAGTAGGCCAGGTAACTTCACCGGGTAAGGCAACGAACTGGCGAAGAATGCTGGGGAGGGCTCCTCTTAAATAGGCTGGAGTGGAGGTGATGAGTGCCGACAGCTGGGTCCAATTAGGAGGTGGAGGAGGAGCGCAGGCGGACCATGACACATAGTAGCCCACAAGATTGGATTTTATGATCATAGCCAGTATCATCATGTGTTTGTTATTCTTTGGCTCTGTTTTACTCCAATCCTGTAACTCTGAGGGCCAGTGAACGCCCCTGCAAATGTACCGATGAGTCACAGGTGTGTGACGGGGTGCCTCAGAGTTTTGGACATTTTAAAAGGATGTACAGCAGAGCCAGGAAAAGCGCACAGGAGGTGCTCCGTGCTCCCCTAGGGTCTGGATGCTTTTTAATTTTTCTAAGTCCTTTGACCAATAAACTGTTCTCACCTTCTGGAACTCTTGTACCTATTTGACACTACCATGTGTGGTAGGACTAATGACACAAATAACTGGTCAGCTGTCCATTCCACATAATCATCCAGGGCCTGGATCAGGGAGAACAAATGAAATGTTCCAAAGAAGCCAAAAATTGAAGAAGTGATTATTAGTTCTTAGGAAATTATATTGTGTTTGTTAAGTGGTCTTAAAAGAACGTCTTTAGGTTGACCTGCTGTCGTGGCCCAGAAACCAAGAGTGTCAACACACGGCTGAAGCTCGCCCTCACTCCTCATGAATTGGCTTAAAACAATTCACACTTGCTGAGAGACATTTTCCCACAGACACTAATTCACACCAGAGCTGTAAACACTCAAATCAAAGCTGAAGCTGACACCAGACCAATACTGTCTATTATGTGTTTGGCCCTGTTATGATCTATTTCTCATGAGGGCTACAGTTTACACCCCTTGACAGGTCTTTATGATCACAAACATGTTCAGAGATACAACATGGTCCAAGTCCCCCACATGTGTATCACCCTGCTTTTAGAACATTATGGTTATCAGCACTAAGAGTTTGTCTTTTACTGGTAACCTAATGAAAGATATGAAACTTCTCTGGATTAACATTTTACGTGTCATTCTGTCATGTGGTCTTAATAGATATATTTTGTTATCGCCAAGACTTTTTTTCTTTGAACAATTTTACATTTTTGTTAGTGATTTGAATAAGGTTATTTATGTGTCATTTAAATGTAAAAACATGCTTCATTATCTGACCCCTAAAAGATAAATTCCTGACGACCATGAATATGACGACATGAAAGCTTCAGAACCTCATCTTCACCTGCCTTTACTGAACCCAATTTGTGCAGCAGGTGATGCCATTTCCAATGTTAAGTCAATTTACAAATGAGATCAGAGGTCTTGGAGCATTTTGAGTGTCGGGGGGCAGATGGTGGTCCAGCAACAAGGCTTTTCGGGCGGTGTGACAAAGTGGCAGAAAAAATTCTGAGGTACAGGGAATAATTCAAATATCAATCAACCAATCTGACCAATCAGCTTTGGCCCGTGACATGTTGACATGATCAGTGGGTGGAGTCCAAAATCAACTAGGAGGAGAATCTGAGATAATAATATAAAGGTCCTATAGTTGTATTCTTGTTTTTACTTTTCTCTCTTGGGACTAATACGGGACAAAAAATTCTGGTTACAGAGAGAAGGAAGTACCGCTGAAAGCGCCGTCATTCAGATGCAGCTCCTGCAGTAAATGGTGAACCTCATTGTACTGGGAGAGTCACTGAATGATCTCATGAACCCAGACATGGACATTGTTACCGATGCTTTTGTAGACTTCTTCAAAATAAGAGCTCTGTAATTTCCTCCTGTAGTGTGGAGGGATTAGACCACGTGTCAAAGTCAAGACCCGGGGGCCGGATGCGGCCCACTGGATAATTTTATTTTAATGTTATTAATGGCCCGATGTTACCTAACGTTTATTTTTAACTTGTATAATTTTTAAAAAATATATTTTTATGGAGAGTAAAATACTGAAAGTTATTTAAGGTTTAAGTTGATTTAATATTCCTGCCTTTTTATTATTCACAATTACGTTAAAAAGTTACGTTTTGAAAATTTAGTTTTAATTTGTTCAATAAATCTTTATATTGTTCAGCCTGTGACCTAAGGAGTGTTCTGGATTTTGTGTGATTGAGTGTGACACCCCTGGATTAGACCATGTACTATCTCTGAACATGTGTGTGATCATGAAGGTCTGTCAAAATGTATCTTTCATGCAGTGTAAGCCAGATATACAGTCAATTCTTCCATGTAGCGATGAGGCTGAGACAGAAGCTCCCCTCCACACAGCGAGTGTCAGGTTTATGAACACATTTTTTGAGTAACCAGGGAATTCGCCATGGATCTAAACAGAAGCGAAGGACGCAAATTCGCCACACAAATTACGTTCAGTGAACGCAGCAGTAGAAGTGTAGTTCTTGCTATTGTTAGAGACAGCTGCAAAGTGCCGTCGTGTCTACAGCTTCAAATGTTCCCCTGGCTGAATCCCTGCGCTTGACCCTCCCCCAGAAGGTAGGTTTCACAGTGATCTCAGATGGCTGGTGGGGAATCAAAAACTATTTTCCCAAGAAATTAGAACAACTGCAGAGCGTAAGGAGGCATCCCCACTGGGCCACGATGGGATGTGTTATTGAATATCCATGGAATCAGTCAGTGCAACAAAAAGGTCATGGAGGATGAAGTTTAATTATGTTCGGTCTTGAGAAACATCAGTGTTGAAACAGGGACAAGGATGGAATTTAGAGACGGGGTTCTTTATAATTCTGATGAAATGGCACAAGTCAACATCATAAAAAAATATACAGAAACTTTGTCCTGTGTTTCTTGTGAGCCATGAACATGCTGCCAATTTAAGCTGTTTAAATAGCTGTATTGTTTTTTCAGGCTCTGTGCCTGAGTAAATATGCTTCAAGCAAAAGAGTCAGAAGTTAAGAGAGAAGGATTTAAAAAAGCTAATGACGAACTGTACAAAACCAGTTCAAGATTTCCAACATTACATACATAAATTTTTATATATATATGTGTGCGTGTGTGTTTCTATATTTGTGTCATGCATCTCTCACTGTATAGGCAAGTAAGTCATAACATTAAAAGAAAAGGTGCAGTAAGTAGCCAAGGTATTTTATTTTTTTCTAGTTCATTTCATTTCATCCATCCCAGCACCCTTTTCACGATTATGTCGAACAAAACGGCGGGACTTCTGTTACTGTGTAATGTTCCTTCTGGTTTATGGGTATACACCACAAAGCTCACAGCTGAACGTTGTTTAATGCAATTTTACATAAATAATACAAGGTATTATTACCAATTGTAATGGAAAATTTTACAATATCTAACCTAACTGTAGTTTTACTTTCTCTCTTAGATTTTTCACTAATCAAAGCACAAATGTCAATAATCCTGTCTGCAGGACAATTCCAAAATTTGTATGGACGATTATAAATAAGCCGAGGATCATTTCTCTCTGACAACGCGGTCAAAGTTGGACGAAGAATACAAGTACTTCTTTGAATGCTGTTTGTTTGATTATGAAAGTAAGTACGTTTTTATTTTTCTAACTTATGCTAGCGCCAGCTTTCTACATCAGGAAGGAGATGTAGAGCTGCAAAACATCTTTTTTGTATGGGGTGCTGTTTGTAAATCTGCAAAGTAAGATTTTAACTTCAATATTTCTTTATATTTAGCATGTTTGAGGAGAAAAAAAAACAGATCTCATTTTTCAAATGTATATTTTGACCTTTTAAATTAATATATTTTTACATGATACATTTACTAAGTAAATATTTAGTTAGCAAACTAAATATTTAATTTTAATCTAAAAATGTATTTTTTAGGCATTTTTTTAAACATTTAGTTTGCAGATTAAATATTTAGATCTGAGGTAAATATTTATTTTCCAAACTAAATATTTAGGTTTTGTAACTAAATATTTAGTTTGGAGCTAAATGTTTAGTTAAAAACACTTTATATATATATATATATATATATATTACTAAATATTTAGTTAAAATCTACATATTCAGATCCATTGTATATATTTAGTTTAAAACTAAAATTTGTGAAAAATATACATTCCCTGCCTCAAAGTACATGTATCTGAGCAACATTATAACACACATTCACGTTATTTAACTGTACATTTTATATCACAGAAATTTTATATTTAGGTTAGGACATGACATATACAATGACAAATATTATTGTGTATACACTGATTTATTTAATCAGTGAAGTTTCTGAGAATGTTTCCAGTCCAATAGGAGTCAGTATTGAGTGACACAGTATCTATACCATTTGGGTAATGTGCCAAAAGGCGTCACAAAGCCTCATCTACCCATCATTATTGCACCAAACAAAAGACAACACAGTTTACATGTCAAGTGGAGAAGAGCACCAAGCTGAACTGGAGATAAAAGCTCCCTCCTTAAGGTCCACACTGAGATTTATAGACTGTCTCCATCAATTGGAAGCCACACTCTTTCAGCACCACACCTGAAAATCATGAGAGACACAAAGATCCACACAAAATAACAAGAGGTCCCACTCTGATACACAAACAAAGCACACAAAACACAGCAACACTGAATAAAAAGAAAAAAACAAAAGTAATTACAGCATCATAACAGCTGTGGATGGCAGATTCAAATACATCAGACTGAAACACTTAACACTTGTAAATAAGTTGTGGAGAAATAAACTTGTGACTAAGTAGACCAAATAATAAGTAAATCCTGTGACTTCAATATACTGAAGGGCATTTAACAGAAGCAGAAGCAGCTGTGGAGGATTTACACTCAAACCTGCTGTGGGGAAACTGAACCACAGAAATAACCCAAAGAACAAAAACCAAGAAAACCAAACTAAAAATGAATCAGTCCTCACAGATCATAGGGAAAAACACACACAACATGTAATTACTGGGTCATATTTGTAAAAGTTGTTTTAAGAAGTGTGGTTAAGATATAGTATTTCTTGAAGTCCAAACTTAAAGCCACTGAGTTTCATTGAATAGAGATTGTCTGGATAAATAAAGGTTACATAAAATAAAATAATGTGTGAGCAAACCTTTGTAAAGAGATCTCAATCTGTAGTGGTTAACACAGGAAATTAGCCAAAAAATGGTCAGATAACCACAGCCTTTTAAGCTAGAACCTCTAAAAAGCTCAATTTGTGACTACAGAACTACATTTTTAATTTTTTATAACCAAAATGGTTCATATTGTATAAGATATTTATCTGTTCCATGCATAATCACTATTTGCACATAACCTGCATGTTTATTTTATTTTTTTGCACTTATATGATGATAGCTTTAAAATCAAATTGTACAAGTGGTCAGTGACAAAAATCATATTTTTATAGAATCTCTCTGCATATGTTTTCTTCCCTCTCTCACTCCTTCAAGCAGCAATCACAAAGCCTCATTTCCCTCTTTTGATTTATCTTTAAAGGCCGATCACAGTTTATTATGACACCATAGCAGGAGGGGCTGTTTCACGCAGCACAGGGACGTCTCAGAGGGGAGAGGAACGGCTGCATGAAAGAAGCTCGAGGATGATTAAATCTCTTCTTCAAATCCAGAGAAGGAGAAAAAATAAGGGCAACAATTATGTAGCTGTGGTAGACATGAAGCAAATCCCACTTATATCCAGTGTAAACCTTGACGAAGTAGGTGAAAAGCCTCAAAAAGAGAACACAACATTATTCATACACAGCATATCACATTGTGACAAAACCAGCAAACCAAACGTCTCAAATGAAGCATAAATGTTACTGGCGGTCATACAAGAAGCTGGATTTACTCACCAGGATGTTCACGTGACCCCCCTGCAGCAGGAACCTTTTGAAATAGTGCTGACTACGAGAAAACACCTGTTCCCACACTTGATCCTGATAATGATGTTAACGGCTGAATGGTCAACCCAAGATTTACACCGTCTGCTGCGCTGCTTTGGGAGTCTGTTGGTTAGCCAACATTGATGTCTGGTGCTGAAGATCCACCAACACGCCTAACGACTGTCATCATTCGGCCTCTGCAGAGCTTGATCATGAGCTGGATAAAGCTGCGTTCAATAACACGCTAAACATGCTTTCTTGAATGTGGGTTTATCTTATGGTGTTCACACTGGACAAGCAGGGAGGGGCTTCTACTTATATTTCTATGATTTAGTAGCGCATGTCCCCCATTTATGGTAGGGGGTTTAAATGGCGGGTGGCACCAACATGGAGGTGCATTACCGCCACCTTCTGTATATATACTTGGCGTCATATAATTCAAAGTGTTAAGATTAATTTCTCCTTCATGATCAATTTTAAACGATCTAATTAGGCTGATGTACAGGTGTAGTCACTCCCATCCAGGTGCTCCTAATAAGCACCCGGCCACCTATGAAAATGGGACTGAGCTGGCGCGTCTTGACTCTGGGCTGAGAGTCAAGTCACCCTTTTTGGGTCTCCACTGCCAGTGCAGTGGTGGCTGTAATCCCTTGTCGCACAGCGGATCGGCCGTGCAGCTGGTAAAACAAAGGTGAATTGGAACAGAACGCATAGTTGATTTGGAACCCACTTCTGTTTTTTATGGGTCTTGTTCCCTTCTCCACGACTAACCACAGGTGCTTCACAGGCCTCCCTCATCCACTTCTTTTGGTCGCCGGGTCAGCCGCTGAGCAGCAGTGTTTCCGCTAGTGTTTTTGGGACTTGGCGGAACTTTGAGGATTCGTGCTTTTCCATCTCTCTTGAGTCCTGCTGGAGAAGTTGATGGACTGTTTCTAACTTGTTGATTTTATGCATCTGTGTGCCAAATAAGGGGCTGTTTGCATGTTTTTCTTTTGTTTTTTTGATTCAGAGCTGCTGCAACAGTGACTGGTACTCAAGTGGACATTTTGGTTGTTTGTTTTTTGTGCCGTGTCCCCCCCCCCCGGGTTGGATTCTGTTCACTCTATGTTAATGCATGTGATTTGTGTTTTTTGTTTTGCTAGAGTAGCCAGGTCTCTGTTGCAGGTGGGCTCTAGGCCCCTAGTGGTTTTATCACAAGTCTTTAAATAGTTGAACATTTTACACTATCTATGGTCATCTTTTTGATATCTGGAACCACGTCTCCACCAGGTTTGAATCCTCCATTATTAGTACGTACCTGAACCGCTCGTGTTGCCACAAGTTGATGCTTTTGTGAATTAACAGGGACTTCATTCACATATTACCATTTGGTCCCTGATTGGTTGAAGTTCTATATGGTTTGGCTTTCAATCCCTGTTCACGTATGTCATGGGTGCCCAAAGTGTGGCCCACGGGCCAAATTTGGCTCAAGAAAGGTCATCATTTGGCCCACCAAGTCATGGTTGCGGAAGCCGCGGAGTGTTTAGTTAAATCCCCTGACCCGTTTCCCATTGATTCTTCGATGTTCCAAAACTCTTTGGCTGTAATATACTTTCGGCCTCCAGGTGGCGCTGTTAGCAACAACCCACAAGTGAGTCAGCTCTGGGCTTTTTTTTTTTTTTTTTTTTTTTCTTTTTTTTTTTTAGAAATTACCTTCACGGTCCCTTCTGATGCTTTTAGTGGCCTTTTCAGCTATAGCCAAGATGGAGCGACAACAGGAAACAGATAAAGTCAAATACCAGCTCCACGTCTGTCATTAGGATCCCAGTTTACTGTTTTCATTGGAAGAAAGTTTGTTTAGCTTGCTCTTGTTTTTCAATCAAAAATGGCCAGGGAGGCCTCGCTGTTAATAGTTTCAAAGACAAATGTTCCTTTCTATTCTTACTAATGTATGTTACAGAATAAAATAAATAAATTAAACCATATTCTTTATTTTCTCCTTTTATTTCATGCAAAGAAATATTGTATTTGGCCCTTTAAGTGAAAGAGTTTGTGTACGTCCGTAGAACCAGAAAACATCTGTAAAAACTATAGTGGCCACACGTAAATACGAGAGTTTTGAAGCCACAAACGCACATTTGCATAGACTTGTCATTGGAAGTGGCCACTTGAATGCATGCTGCTGAGGTCAGTGTGAATTCAGGAAAACATGAATGATGGAGGTCAAAATCCTGCATCAAACTTTGGATTCTTGTTGTTCTCAGATTAAATTTTCTTAAAGGTTCAGATGTTCAAATCCTGTCCTGAGAGTACCTTTAACTGTTATGGTCCCAATTTGAGGACAGTAACATCAAATAGAAACTGAAGGAGAAATGACAGAAGAACACAAGCTGTCCTTTTCTGGTCTTAACAAGTTGCATTCAGCCAATTACCCCCTCAGTCTGGGTGGGGTGCTAAAGGATGGAATGTCGTTGGATCTGCTTAATTGGTGTCTAATGAGGCTCTGATGAGGTCAGCGGCAGAGCGTGACGCCGCGTTGAGTCACAGGAGAGCAGTCATTAGTAAAATCCAACTGTCATGAACAAGCAGCAACGGTGAGCTTCAGCCCAACAGCTGGATGAGGGACAGCTGCTGGAACGACATGGGACCACACAGAGAGGGGCGACCAGCATCACATCACCCACAGTGACACAGAGAGCAGGTATGAGTCAGAGGAGAAGAATAAGACACGTCAAACGTGGTTTATCTTAGGAAAACCACAGCAGTGTCAGCTTAGCCACATGAGTGGAGGGATGGAGAAGCATCCAGAACTTTTTTTGTCATTTAGATCATGTTTCTTTCATGTTTCCTTTTAGTCATAATCATGAAATTCAGGTAAACAAACAGCTTTTCTAGATTTGTACAAAAACATGATGTATCTGTTCATTTCACTCTAATTCATTTGTTTCTTCAGTCTCACAGAAATCCCTCACTAGCTCAGAAGACCACGATCACCAGCAGAAATCTGCAGGGGTTTTGTTGCTATGATTGCATTAGTGTATCCATAGTTATGCATTTGAATGCACTATGCTCCCTACATGGTTCAGCACTTTCCTCTACTGCCTCCTACGGGTTATGGTCGCCAGTTTGTGCGTCGCTTCCTTGCAGGTCTTTCGCTGCAGAGGTAGCAGATCATGCACCACACACTGCACTCCGGGGAGATCTGCATCCCACTGTTGCTCCGAGAAGCCCTGAGAGCGCTGGAACCTGAAGCAGAGGGAGGGAAACACCGTCTGATCTGGGAAACATGATTTATATCCAGAACAACTGAAATCAACAAGGATTTTTTTTTTGATAGATAGAAAAGTTCTTGAAAAAGTCTCAATTTTTTCTTCTTTTTTTTTTGCTAATTTGTACTCTGCTAAAGTTTATTGGAGCAGCGAGTTTAAATGAAATTATTAGTAACTATTTGACACTGTTTTATTTTTAAAAATTGCAATTGAAATGGTAAATTCTTGTTTTTCTGAACAAAAATGCAAACCAACCAAAGTTAAAGGTTTAGTTTGTACCCAAGGGGAAACATTCTTGGAGAAGACACTTAACTCCTTGTTGGTGTGCAATCGTGACAATGCAGTTCTGTGTGAGCTGGTGGAAATGTGCTGCACGGACTAATGTGTGGATGAGTGAATGCAGCTTTTAGCACAAAAACGCTTTAGGCGTTCAGCTGAAGCCGGAATGTACTGAAAGGCTGCTGAGCTGAGACAACTACGTGCTATTTAGTGTTTATAGATTATGAAACGAAAAGTAAAAAATAGTTGTTTATTTTTTTTCTGCTATGTGTTGCTCTGATTGATATCTCTCTCTGAACTCATTGGGGAGTTTGCCAATCATATCGGTTGTTTACAGCAGGGGTCCTCAAACTTTTCTGTTTTCTTCTCTGATGAGGGGCCGGGGTCGGTTTGTAGGCTGTAAAAGTGTAACAATCACAGTCTAAATGTAAACATTCGTCTTTCCAGAAAGCCACACCAAGATAAATTTTAAGTAATTAATTTATGTAATCTTCACAGAGAAAAATAATAGTAAAACCTTTTAAAAATGAAACCAACAAATAGTCCTGTCAAAGTTCAGACTGGAGAAGGGTGGAATAAAAGTCACAATTGGGCAGATCAAGAAAAAAAAAAAAAAATGTGTCTCTGATAGTATTTGGGGGGCCGGGACATATGTGGAGGCAGGCCTGATGGGGGACCCCTGGTTTACATTGATGCAGAAGTGCCATTTGTTTAGTTTTCATTCAAAATTTAACAAGAAGGTTTCAGAAAGTTATTAGCTTTGATATTTTTTTTATAGGACTGGAAATTAATCGCAAACTGTTTTTTATATAGTTTCAGGTTCTTTGTGGCATTATTGTGTCATATAAGGAAAACTTATGTGTTTAAAACAGTAGATGGGGTTGTACCAAATAAATTCATGTCACAAAAACAGCCTTAAGGATAAATTAGAGAAAATTGGAAAGTTGTGTTGAAAAAGTGCCAAATTATTGAGAATTAAAAGTTTTTAAAGTCAAATTTTGGTGAAAAAATTATTTTTCTGAAATTAACAAACATAAATTGCGTAAATGTTTAAATTAATACAACAACAGACCGTTTTAAAGCTTAAACAGCTTACAAAATGATTGCTTCCTTAACCCTTTAAAACCTGAATGCCTAAACACAAAAACTTTAACATACTGTAACTTTTAAACCGTGAACACGATCAAGATAATTTCAGTAGATTTTGAAGGAGAAAAGCGGCTCATGCCGCTTTTCTCCTTCAAAATCTACTGAAATGATCTTAATCGTGCTTAGAATTTAATAATTACAGTAAATCAATGTGCATAAACACTGGAGCTCCACTGTTAAAGGGTTAAACACAAAGTCCAAAGATACTCATTCTTGCAACTCTTTTCCTTTTATTTTTAACCGTGCACAGCTTGTTTCGACTAACCACGAGGACAGCTATGTCAGCTAAATCCAAACCATATCTGGCCTCAGGGCTCACCAAGGACAAAGTATGCAGCTGCACTGAGGGAGAGGAGGATGAGGAAGATGGTGCCCAAACCCAGATCTCCCATTCCACAGGCGTTAGGACAAGCACAGGGGCTCTCCACCCAGAGGAGCAGGGGCCCTCCTGGGACTAGGCTCGTCCTCTGGACGATGGAGGTGGACTGACGCGGGTCACAGTGATAATGCACCACTGTTGCTGCCTGCGGCCTGCGGGCTGGAGCAGGAGAGGGGAGTCTGGACGGGTTCAGTTTATGAGAAAACAACCACAACTGCAGTTAGACTGTGTTTATTGGCTCACCGAAGTATGTGACGGACAACGTCTTCTGAGTGTGGTTGTAGTGAAACTCATTGCCTTCATGTGTCCCATAGTCAGTGTAGAAGTCCTTGTGACCGCTGAGCCCTTTATGCCTTCCAAACCATTAAAGGGGGGAAAAGTTTGATAAAGATTGAAGCTTCACAGTCTCAACATTTCACAGAAATCATCACAGCAATCCAAAAGTATTATTTAGAAACTCAATTTAGCTCACAACTTAATTTAAGCCTTAATGGGATGTTGTAAAACTGAGGTAAAAACTGTTGAAAAAAGAAAACTTTGTGGCAAACAAAGCTTAACTGCAGCACAGAAATTGATATGATGAGGCGCCCTCTAGTGGTTCACTCAAAAACTGCAAGTTTTTTAAAAAGACAGACTAGGACAAAAATTATGCAATAAAATGTATAAATAACTGTTCAAATTAATATCAGTTTAGGCTGCTAGACAAACTTATGAAAAGACAACAAATATATGCACACAGGGGAACAAAACATGAGCCATCACTTTCAAACTCAAATGAGAAATGTCAGTTTTCTTAAACTTATTTATATCTTATCTTTAATCAGAACCAAATTTTATGCAATTTCAATATTTAAAAGATTATCTCTGTTTTCTGCATTGGTGCAAATATTCCTTTGGTCGTTGCTACTGCAACTCAAATAAAACTTTATCCATGAACTCATTAAAGGCTGACAGCTTTGAATTACTCCAAAGATGGTGAATGAAACTTTATTCTGAAACCGACCCTTGCAGCTTAAAATTTAGCATTCTCCACATAAATGTATGGTGAAAGTGAGGAAAAAAAGAAAAACTGATCACATAAAAACATGTGTATTTTCTGAGAATTAACTCTTTTCTGCGTACTTTCGGTTTATATAGATCGAAATGATCACAAACAAAATACTATACTGTACATGATAGTACATGAAAATGCTTTAACTGGGATTTACATTTACAATAATACTGGTTAATACATTCTTACACCAAGAACAGGAAAAATAAGCCCTGATATAATGATAATAGTGCTTTTATTTAATGTGGGTCTTAGTTCACTTCCTCACATTCCTTTTCAAGTAAATAATTCAAATGTTTTTGACAAACTTCCCATTTCATGGAGGCAATGTGTCATGTACTGGATTTACAAGATTTATAATTAAGAGGAATCAAATATTTATATTATTTTCCAATCAAATGATGATCAATCATCTTACATTTGATAAATCTATGTCACATGTGTCAAAGTCAAGGCCCTGGGGCCAGATCCGGCCCTCCGGGCAATTATATTCGGCCCTTCAGATCATTTTATATTATTATTATTAACGGCTCAGTGTTATGTTGTCTCTCTGTTTGTCTTCTTTTTCTTCTCCTTTTTTCTGATTGCTTGAAATAAATCCAGTTAGGAAAACTTTCTATCCGTTTACAGATACTTCTCTCAGATGAATGTTAGCACACACCAAAGCCTACAGACTAGCAAACCTTCCTTCTCTGCAGAGTTCTGCACACCTGCTGATCATAATCACACAATAAGGTACATTTGATCAACAGAACCGGACTCATGCTGACCCTTAAACTCCTGTTTAAATACCAAAACTGTTTTCTTTAAGCTTTCCTGTTCTGGTTTTTCAGTTTTTATCTGAGGTTGCTGTTTGAACCTGAATAAATATCACTATTTTATATCGTATCAACACTATTTACTATTAATTTAATAATTAACCATGATTCATTTTATAATAATCTACCAACTTATTCAATTTGATTTTTATTCATTAATTTACTATTAATATTGTTTATTATGTATGTACTTTTTTGATACTGAAGAGAAATAAGGTGGGTTTTTTAAGAAAAATGTTTAAAAAATCCTTAAATGTTTGAGCTGGAAATGTCAGCAACATGACACGTGTGAAAATGAACATCATAAAGTTTAAGGAAACATTCATCAAGGACTTTTCCCCATTGATTTGTCCCATTAAAACCCTTTTATTTCAGATGCAGACAATAATACTGGTGTGAGAAAATAATCCAGTATCAAACTGGTCACTGAGATTCTGCTGTTCATTTTTTTGTTGACAACCCTTCAAAAATCTGCATTTACAAAATATGTATGTACCATTAAATCAGAGGAATGCTTTTTTGTGTCTCATAGGTCCACTGGCTGTCATAAAAATGCAGATCTCTCCTTGGTAAAAAGTTATTGTAGTTTATTTTATAAAGTATACTTGAATAAGTATGTAAAGTATATATAGACTGTGTACTTTTAGTGCACAAAGAATACAACTGAATATTCCTTCAGACTAAATAAGTAAATTTTAGTTTAGAATACATACCACATTGTGTAAAAAGTTATTTTCAAGTGTTTTGCCTCACTTTTAGTCCAGTATACTGCTAGTACACTTAAGCAGATAACTTTTTGTCAGTATGAGTCACTTCACCTGACGATGAGACACGCAGCGACGTCGGTGCAGTCAGTGAGGGTCGGAGCTTCTGGCTCTGAGAAGTGCTGGCAAGGACTGAAGGAAAGGAAGATCTCTGCGCTGGCCGACATGTTGTCTGCTGGCACAGGCCTCAAACGCTCCAGGAAACCATCTGCATCTCCCACGGCTTTCAAGTTTATCACGCCGCTGCCGTCCTTCATGATGCATTTGCAGCTGTTGACTTTGAAGCAGCCCGGCTCCTCTTCAGAAGTCAGGAAAGGGGAGGGAGCCGAGGAAAACACGGCAGAGCAAAGCCACAGCGTGAACAGGGCTGTTCCCCGGGGACCCATAGCGGCAGACGGGGATGGAACCCGCGAGCAGAGATAGCCTGAACGCTGCTGACAGCACGGTGACAGTAGAGAAGTAATTAGAGCTAAAGTGACTGTCATTCCAGGCGTTCCCCTGACTGATGTTCAGACCGCAGAGACTCCAAACTTTCTATCTGCTAAGTTTCCATTTGCTGAACATCAGAGCACAATGAGAATCAAACTGTTAGTAATTTGGTTATTGGATTGTTTTTTCAGCAGATTCTTGTACTATGGGTTGGAGGTTAAAACAACCCAAACTATGGCAGAGCGAAAAGATTTTGAAAAAAGAGTTTATGCCTTGATGATACTTAGGCCTCGTTTCACTGAACAGTACAGTACGATCTGATCCGGTATTCATTGTAAAATGGATCCATTCAACAGTTAGGGCCCCATCCGTTGAAGGTCCATAGAAATAGGGACATTCTCGGTGGAGTTGCTGTTGCCACCCACTGATTGGCAGAAAGAAATTATATCATAAGCACTAGCATAGCGCCAGTATCCTTTTTCGGTTTTCTTCATAGCTACCCGCAATCTTCTTTCAAACAACATTAAATTCCTGTTATACACGAAGTACAAAAAGTAAAGCAAGACAAAGACGAGCTGCTGGATGACCTCCATTGTTGCTGCTTTTCTAGTTGTCGCACTAAAATCACACGCTAGCGGTCTACACTACTCGTAACGTGAAAACAAACCACTCTGTTTAAATAGAAGCTTAACTGAGTGGAAATGCTGGCTAGAATTAACTGGTTTGTCCCGTACTACTCCTCCTGTACCGGACTTCTCAGTGGAGACGAGGCTTTAGAGTGTAACATGACTGGAAAAGTCTGTTGTTCCGGACTGTCCGCTTTCATTTGGTCCGGACTGGGTCCTGAACCTTGTGTTTGGTCTGTATTCAGACTTCCTTCATCCGGACCAAAGCTTGTAAACAAAACCATGTGACTAAAGATCTGTGCAGTCATTGGCCAGGAATTACGAGGGTGGGACAAAGTAATGAGAGAAACAACAATGAAAGTCCTTAGATTTGCAATCCTTGTTGAGATAATTCACTCATTCAAACTTTGATTTCACTGATCAATTATGAACGTCTGTATCAACGTCAGGTTACTACTTTGGTACGGCGGAGACAGCTGCAAGACGGTCGCTAAGGAGCTGTCAGCTATGAAGGAACACTGATAAGTGTTGATGACATATAGATTTTTAGGGAAACAGTGTGAAAAGTAATGTGTTTCACGTTAAATGTAGTTTTAATGAGCCTGCATTTGGACCAATAACTGCTTACTAATGTTGTTTGGTCCCAAAATGGCGACTGAATGGACTTCATTTCATTGGAACCCGAAGTAACAGGTTTGTTTTGTCCATCTTTTTTCATGTCTATGATTCAGACTGAGGAAACTCAGAGCGAACCAGAGTTTAGTCCAACTGGAAACAAACAGAGCAGCTCGGGGTAAACCCTGAACGGGTCGCCAGTCTGTGGCAGGCCCACACAACACACATTCACATATAGGGACGATTTAGAGTCACCAATTAACCTATGAAGCAGGTTTTTGGACTATGGCAGAAAACTGCACACATGCAGGAGGAGAACAGACAAACTTAAAGGAAATCCTTCTTTGTCTTTTTATATCTCACTTCTCTTACTTATTTTTCTCTAAGCCACCCACACAAAATTGATCTTACATTTACTATACAACACTCTATAAGATGAGACACTTCAAGGCAAAACATAAATAATAGTTCAATTCCATCCTAAAAAAATGAACTGACTTTTGCAGCTGCATCAAACATAACTCTTTAAAAAACAGATTAGATAAAGAGGAGATGAATTACAAGATTTTTTTTAAGAAAATTGGGCAAAATGCTAGAAAATCATAGAGAATCTCTCTCCAAGCGAAACACTCTGTGATGCACATAATCTACTGTTCTCTCCTGTGCTTGACAATTATGCAGTTAACACAGCTGTCAGCTTGCCTCCATCATATTCTGTTTTGGAAAGTATTCAGGAAAAATCAGTGCAGTACAACTACAAATGGTTTTTTCAGCGGTAAGAACAAGAATATGACACTCCACGTGCATGTAAGGTCTGTTTGTGAACCAAATTCAGATTTGATACAGTGGAGGAAATAAGTATTTGATCCCTCACTGATTTTGTAGTTTTGCTTGTCAAAAAAATGATTTTTTCTCTGTCATCTTAATGCAGCGTCGTCCAGTATGACCGGTCTGGTTGTGGGTCCGTGATGGTTTGGGTCGGTATTTCTTTGAAAGTCTGCACAGCTCTGAAGGTGCTCAGGTGACCTGATTGCTAGGTACTGAGATGAGATTCTCAGACCCCTATGTCAGACCATTTGCTGGTGTGATTTTAGCAGTTTCCACTAAACAAAGGTACTGATGTAATGGATGGCCCGCCTGTTCCTCAAACCTGAATCCAATTGAGCACAACTGGGACATCATGTCTCAATCTACCCACCAATGCCAGGTCACACTACAGACTGTCCAGGATTTGATGACTGCTTTGGTCCAGGAGTGGGAGGAGATCTCCCATGAGACCATCCGCCACCTCATCAGAAGTATGTCCAGCTGTTTCAGGAAACTCATAGAGCGCATGGAGGCCACACCCACCGCTGAGCCTCATTCTGACTTGTTTCAAAGACATTACATTGAAGCTTGATCAGCCTGTAGTGTTTCTTCCCTTTAATTTTTTGTACGATTAAGATTTTTTGTGTGTTTGTGTTGTCAGCTCAAGCAACCATGTAAAGAATAAAGCATTTAAAAATAATATTTCAGTCGTTCAGGTATAGAATGTGTTCTTGTACCACATAAATTGATACTGTTTTTGCACTTAAAAAACACAAGTCTAAAAAACCCAAAATGCCAGCTTTTAATGCTTTAATAAAAGCAGACATGTTTTTATTGACGAAAATAAAAAGTACCAGTAAAAAAAAATAAAATTGTGTCAAAATGTATTTTCATTTATAGATTAAAACATCAAATTAACAATGAATGTTGAATGGTATATTTAGGTAAAAGACCTGAACTATATTAAAGTTAGTTGAATCATTTATGTGGAGGTTTCAGGTGACACGTATTGAATCATGAGAGACGGAGAAACCCGATCCTACAATGAACTTTTTGCTCCTGGTTGTTAAATTCTGATGTCCTTGAACTGCTCACAGACCAAATCACTGAGCGAGCAGCAGGTGTGCAGCTGATAGTTGTTGGAACTGGGAGTCCAACAGGGACAAATGACCTTTGACCTTCCACAATTTGGGGAATTACAGTTCCAGATGCTACAACACCCAAAGTGGGTCTACTCTGAGAAAGCAAACGCTGGAGGGAGAATAACTTATAAAAGTTTTCCTATGAGCGTTTATGAAACAACCACTACTGCTTAGATCAGCTTTTTCGCCCCAAAGGCCAAAATCTAAACAGGATCCCGGTCCGCAGGCCAAATACAACTCTTTTTCCATGTCACAAAACAAGACAAAATGAAGATTATTCTGTCTCATAGTAACTAACAACTCTGTGGCTTCTGTAGCCACAACTTGGAGGGCCAAAAAATAACCTTTGGTGGGCCCAACTTTGGGCACCCATGGCTTAAAATTTGTCTTGCTACACCAACAGATGCTGAAACTTCTCGAAGAAAAAATGATTACATCATCTTTTAATTTTCAAGACAGCAATGCAAATAAAAATCTCTGCCATATTAAAATGTGAAAGAACACTATTCAAGCATTTAGCATCAACCTCTAAGGTTGAACGGGTGAAGAAAGACAATAATTTCACACTTTTATCTAGTTTGCTTTCCGTATAGATAGACCAGAACCGTCATGTTTGTTTGAAAAAGAATTTAAAATGTCATGGGTGTAATGAAAATTTCACACTGAATTCATCTTATGAATAAAAGGTGGGTATTTCCTTGTAAAGAAACGTGAGCACGGCACTTTTCAAAACAGCCTTTATTGTCAACAGGAAGAGCCATTAGGCTTTGACTGCAAATTTGCGCATGGAGTAGAGAAGATCTTTCCTCTGCTGCTTCTTGGTGCGCAGACTCTCCTCATGCTTGTTGAGCCGACGGCGCAGCGCTCTGGTCTTCTTGGGTCTCAGATCCAGAGGTTTGTACTTCTTGCCCTGTAGAAAATATTAAGACCAAAATTATTCAACCGAACCATCACTTTCTCATTTCACTTAATCGGTGAAAAAAAGAGCTTTGTGGAGCATATTTGTCAAAAATACAAAACACTAAATTAGTGTCAGCAGAATGAGGAGCAGCTTCAAGACCCTATTTACTCTCTACCATCATAATCTGGTGTCTGGGGAGAAAAGATGTGCAGAAGGACCTTTATGTACAGCAGTGGTCTGTTTTAACTCATGAGGATGTCACAGCAGCTTTCATCCAGCTGATGTTTTGAAAGTTCCTGCTGAGTCTTTGGTTTTACAAATGTTTTCTGAGGAAATTAATGAACACCTCTCTACTGTGTTTGAATGTCCGAGCAGCTGAACCTGCACCTGTCCTGATTTTTAGGACATTTAAGAGCGCACACACACACTAGAATGTTTGGTTCACATGAAAACAAGTCTTGTGACCTCCTCTTGGCACACCGCAGAGTCTTCACTGCTGTGTGGTAGCAGTGAAGACTTCGGTGTCATGCCTGGTCTGGACTTCAGAACAACGATACTGTGAGCTCAAACCATCTTTGGACTAAAAGAATATTTCCTTCCAACTGCATCAGCATAGGTGTTAATGCTACGTTCACACCAGACATGTGACACACATTCCAGAATGTGCCTTTAGCGCCACCTACAGTTGGAAGAGAATTGGTGCAAAATGTCAAGTGGTGTAACTCTTGCCCCACAGCTCTTTTCTGATGAGTGGTTTGATGTCATATTTACCATCAGGCACAAACCACAATTATAGATTTCTTCTTTATGATCAGTTTTCAAACAGTTGACACTTCATGAATTAAAAAGGGACGCCATCCATACGTCACTACCAAATCCCTGATTAGTCAAAGTTTGAGCAGGCTTCAAGCCAAACAAAACCAAATTCTTCCCTCGCCCCTTCCCCTTCATTTGGCCCTCCAAACGGAGAGCTATGAAAATATTGTCTCATATTTCGGACTTTACTTTCGTCAATGATGTCATCTATAATCACCAGTCCACTAGCATTAGCGTGGAGCTTCCAGCACTTGAATATACAAAAGGTCATGCTACAACAAAGTCATTCCTTACATTTAAATGTAAACGTCTGTGGTTCAGAGAACACTCATGTGAAGAAAAGAACTTCTCAGGGAGACGCAGTTTAGCCTCGTGGGGGAGGACTTTATATCCCTCTGTCTGGAGGGTTGGATTTAAAAAAAATACGTTTCCTGGACACACTTACACTTAAACTCCCCGTTCAAAGGAGGGGGGGGGGGATTTGGGAATTTGGATTGAATCTAACTTTTTACGTGGGTTCGATAGTCTTGCATTTTTTAGGTAGAGCCCAAAACGATCGTAAAAGCTTTCGTAGTGATGTGTAAATGTGAGAGTTTTGAACATGGAAGCCTGAATCACACATGTGCATAGGTTTTTTAACATGGAGTGATTGCATAAACGCATTGGTAACATAGCATTAGAAGTGCCTGAGCACTGATAGAAGAGTTTGAGGGGAGCCAGGTACAATGAGCTGTCGGCACAGCCCGACTGGTGTTTGTAGACCCTACTGTTCACAGTAGGACAGTCCTGTGAATTCTGTTAGACGGGCAAGGAATTCTAAAAATTTTCACACATTCATTTGGTTTGTTACACTGTGCTCTTAGGAGGGTACTAGAGTCTGGACCAAAACCGACAGGACAAAAAAATAAATGTCATGTACACTCACAAACAAACTAATCAGAATAAAACAAAGTCCTGCTCGCCCTTTAATCATTGAATTCAAGAACACACATCTTCACACTACATGTGACATCCTGATTTGTAATCATTTATATTTGTGAATATTTTTTTCTATTGTCACTATTTGTGTGCACTGCACTGACGTCCTTCATTCTGCCTATCTGCTTAATTACATTCACCACCTTGATGCTCTTCAGTCCACAGAAAGCCTGTCTGTTCACACTAAAGTACAGCACACTGTTCTCAACAGAAGTCAGAATGTGTTTAGTCAGATTTCACCTTTTCTGATCTGCACCAGAGTTCAGCTGAGCTTCCACCTTCACTAAAAGATCACCAAAGAATCAAAGTGGCTTTAAGAGTGATCTCACCTTATAGAATTTCCTCAGGTTCTCCTTCTGCGTCTGGTTGATTACAGTCAGAACTCTGGCAATGGATTTGCGCACAACACGGCTAAAAAAAAAAAGTTGAAAGTGAATAAAGTTAAGCATTAGAGAACAGTTCAGAAAAATATTTTAAGAGGCTTTAAAATTTTAAGTTAGGATGGAAAACATTTATGCTTTTGGGTTGATTTAAAATCTGAATAGCTTTTTACAATAGGCTTAAAATATGTTTTACTTTAATTTCAAATAAAAAAAATGAACACTACTAAAAAACATTTAACTGTTTAAAGACCCACTTGGATCAAAATGGTGTTTTAGACATGTTCTTGTGGCATTTTTCTGATGGAGTTCGTATATAAAAAAGAAATATTAGGATTAAAATTGGTTTTCCAAGTATTTTATTTTATACAAATTGATAATCAGGAATGAAGTATTGAATTGTTGAACTGTTGAATTCTGTGTGAAAAAAAATTGTATTTGTGACAGATTATAGGCTGGGTGCTTCACTCCATTGTCTTTGTTTTCCTCATCAAGCCCTTTTCTGACTCAAAACTGTACGGCTGTTAGCTCCAATATTGCTCTCTGTTTTTGTTGTACCTGTAATGTTGTAAAGGTTGTAACCTGGCAGGAGAGCATGTAAACAGTTAGTTCCCGGTTGTGGGTGGCAATAAGGGGAGGTGGAGTTGCTAAGCACATATTTTTTGGCTAAAAACTGCCTGCTGTACATCTTCCAATAGTGGCCAGTCTCCAATAAATGCCAGTTCTAACAGGTGTTCATTACATTAGACGCTAGTCTCTAATGGCAGCCACACCATTACCACAAAATGAACCCATTTTGCCATTCACCATTGTGCCTGTCTCTAATAAAAAAACTAAAAATAAAATAAAAAACTTTTGGAATAAACACCTGGGCTACTATTGGAAGATATGCAGTAATCATAATTATTAGCTCATTGGAAATGCTTTGAAAATAGATCCAAAAGATGGCCGAAGTGGGATTCTAAAAATGATCAAGTAGTAAACAGTGTGGGCCATATCACTTGCTTTCACAAACCTTATTTTCTTGTCATTATATATTAAAAAAAGTATAAAATGTTCATTTTTTTATTTTCTGGATCTACTAAATAACTACTGAGATTTAACATTAAGGTTTTCGATATTTTGAGCAGCTTTTAATTGTTTCAAAAAGATTAGAGAAAGGTTAGATGTTAACGTGCAAATCTTTATATGTAAAGTCAGTTTCTAAGTGTTAGAAAACTAATTCAGGTAAGATTTACCTGAATATAACCACTTCTAATCTGTTCACCTTGATTAGAGTGCAGAGAGATTCTTGCAACTCAAACAAAATAAAAGATTTAGGGATGGAAACGAATGAAACACAGAGTGTGGGAAAATCCTTAAGAAAAGCCTCATGGTAATGCATGTCAAAGCAGATGATTACATTTTAGAGAGCTTGGAAGCGGCTCCTCCGGTCACTTTGGCCACACGTAGTTGGGAGAGTTCATTCTTCAGGTCGTCCAGCTGTTTGAGCAGCTCTTCCTTCTTCTTACCCCGCAGATCTCTTGCCTTGATTTTGGCCTGGACGACAACAGAGGTAAGAACAGGTTATTATACATATCCGATTCGTGGATCGGTAACAGTAACACATCCTTACGGTCACTGTGGGCTAAGCTAACGCAGCCCGTCAACAAACAGAAGATTTTCCGTCAATTAGTCAACCACTAGACTCGAGATGTTAATCCCTGCAGTGGCTGGATGTGATAAATTAATATAAGTTGAAAATAAATGCCCTCTATGTAAACGAAACAAGTCAAGAGAACGAGCTAATTTTCCTCTAGGTGCTAGCTAGCATCTCAGCACCAGGCGTCGATCCACCTATAGAGCGCTCCGTTTCTGTAACTATTTTCCAAACTCATATAATAAATAGTCCATCTTTGCTTGTACGGATCCGCACCCAATAACCTTAATCATCAATACAATGCACATTTAGTGGGTTAAATGCGTGTTGAGTGGGTAAAAAATGTTGTAAAGAGCCGAGTGATCGCTTTACACACCATGTTCCTCGTCGGCGCTCTGTTGGAAAGGCCGGACACACCGCGTGCTCGAAAAAAGTAACTTCCGGAGGATGAGCAGTTCTCTGTGAAATGCAAACAGCGCCCCTTGTGGTGGGGAAGGAGTACAACCACGCGGTGGAAATAAAACCATTCCTGCGGTTAAAGTTAGAAAAATATACTTTATGTTTCTGAGACCATTAAGCCATATATATATATATATATATATATATAGCTTTTATAGCTTTAAGGCACAAGGAAGTCCAACATGGACTTTTTTTATCATTATGATTTTCGTGAGCCTTTAGCCTTTTTAAAAAAATCCTATTGAATATAACCATGATATTAGTGTAGAATCCAATAAATAAATATATACTGTATATACATGTAAATGTAATAAGATAATGTAATTCTAATAATAAACCATTCTAACTGTACCATCATTTTGCTCAGTTATGGTAAAAATAACAGATTAAAGCGAATTCACCAAAACTAAAAAAAACATTATTTCTTCCCAGCCAAAGAGAAAAATGGAGGAATAAAGGAGCTGTATGTGGCTCCAGAGCCTCAGGTTGCAGACCCCTAGTTTAAACGAAGTCAATTAGTTTTAAAGCATGAATGTATTCAAGTAATTATGGCCCAAGTATGCACAAAGTGTGCAAGAAAACAAAGGTTTTTGATTTGGGACTCATAAAACATGATTAAAAAAAAAACAAAAAAAAAACACTGAGAACGATTTGAAAATGGATCATGGGATGATAAGCAAGAATATACGTATATCCATTAATTCATAGTGGTTAAAGCAGCCATGATTACTCTCACAGAAATAAGGCAGCCAGAAATTATCAACAGGAGAGAATTATGTAAAAAAGTCACATCAAATCATGTACATCCAATGATTTATAAAGTTTTCAAAGCTTGCCATATATACATTTTACTTTACATAAATAAACACATGGAATGTAAATTTATTTACATTAGCAAAAGCAGCTAAAAGTGGGACAATCCCCCACTCCAATCATAAACACAGCCTTCACTTTTTTTCATTACATACAGTATAATTGTCTGAACAGGGTTGATTTCATTTGGACTGAGCTATAAGATCTAGAACAGCTAGCAGGTAGTTTGGCATCATAACCATGAAAGGATCTTCACCCACTGGGTTGACCACAGCTGACAGGAGCTTTAGGAGTGGGCCAGGTGGTGACAGAAACAGTCAAACAGCCTCAGAGACTACAGACAGATATCTGTCATTTCAAAAGTAGGCTAAACGGTTTGTAGCTTAATATACAGACGGATCATCAGATGGATGTGTGACATGTTAAAATAATGCTACACAAAAGACTCAAATGTCTCCCTAAAAACCAAAGTTTCTTCTGTAATATTTCAAGTATTTATTCGGAAATGTCACTGATTCTTTGCAGAATCCATAGCACATAATATTGCCGTGTTTGAGTTACCGTGTCTTCATGTACAGTCAGGTTAGATCTCTGTAAGAAGTGTAAATGATATAAGGACAGCTGAGGTCATGACAGCTTTCAGGTCCTGTGGATTTTTGGGACATATTTGCATAAAAAAAGCCGTATGCATTTTTAAAATGATCAAGAGAAACAACCCATAGATCCTCTGACATTCAAAGATGATCCAGTCACAAGGAGTCACGTTGGAACCAAAAGGAAGATTTCCTGTGATTACAGTTGGAGAATCCATACATGCTTTTCTCTAATTTATAATACTAATACACTTTCTTGTCAATCCATAAAAAGAAATTCTCAGTTGGATATCCACCTCAGCTAATGAGGAAATATTTGGATAAAATGATCCCCCATTTCCCTTTAAGATATTGTGCAGCTCAGTGTCTGTCTCCCACTTTACAGAGATTAACTGTAAAGTCATTAAAAAAGGTGCAGGAGGCTTTTTTAAAGTTCAGTGACTCCAGTCACTCCTTTGTTTCCTCCTCTTCATCTTCACTCCTCATCAGCTCCACTGGAAGGAGCTGCCTGAGATCGACGGGCGGATGATGCCTTTCGGGCTCGGCTTGGATCCAAACCAGGACATCTGAAACACAGAAAACAAACCAGTTTGGCTTTTTTAAAGAACGCACAAGCAGCTTAAAGGGGAAAATTCCAAACATTTAATGGAATTTGACTGCAGGACCTCTTCACATAATGAATTAAAGACCAAAAAGAAAAAAAAATCTATGTTTTGAAAGTGGAATTGTGCAAAATGAACATTTAAGGCTTTGTTTAAGCACCTCCTCATCACTTCATCCAGTTCTTAAATTTAACCCCCTTAAGAGGATTCTAAACAGGATATTTGCAAAGTTGTATTTTTAGATAAAATTATTGCAAGTTCAACCATGGTTTAGTTTTCTTTTTTTTATTTACTATTCATGCTGTTAAATCTGGTTATTCGTTTGAACTTTCTTCCAATTAATCCCTGACAGTTTTGTCTGGTCATTACAATAGAAAAACAAGTTTACACAGTTTTAAACTAAAAGTCTTTAATATATTTACCACTGACAAATAAAAAATACTTTAAATGTATACAGGCATGTTTTTTATGGTAAAGATGGATGTGAGAACATCTCACAGGTCACTCCTGAAGAGATGCAGGAAAAATGAGAGTTAGGTTCCCATCATTTTAATGTAGGCAACAGTAGAAAGGTTAACTTCTCCCAACCTCACCTTTTCAAAGTCATTTAAGGAGAAACTTTGAATTATTCAAATAAATTCATTGCTATGCAAAAAACAAATATAAAAAAGGAAATCTTAAAATATTACTCATATTAAAATATTACTACTTCGACGTGTGTAAATGTGAGTTTTGGGCTTCTGCGTTCATGTGATGCTATGAAAGTTTTTACAACAGTTTTTGGATTCTATGTATAAAATGTGGTTCCATTGATTCCACGTTAAAAATTCAACTTTGACCAGGGACTCTGCTTTGGTCGTGAAGTATGGATGTGTCCCTTTAATTGATACAAGTGCCAACCATTGGAAAATTGATCATGAAGAGAAATTAATAACGGCGGTTTGTGTCCGGCTGGAATTCTACGCACCACATCTTTCATATATTGGAATGGAGCTGTGGAAGACAAATACTGGAGCAAGATTCACCTGATTTAAACCCCTTTGAAATGTCACATCAAGCCTCTCCCGACTGTGGGTGGCAGACATCCATTAGTAAAGAGTAGGAAAAGAAGAAGAAGCCCCTCCCTGCTTGTCCAGTGTGAACACCACAGGCTGAATATGTGTTCAAAAGTATGAGTTTAGAGCGTCCTTGAATGCACGTCACATGCACCATGTGAAAGTAGCTTAAAGGGTCACCAAACAGGGAAGTTGGAGGCTGACTCCACCCACAGCTGACATTTGAAAATCCAGTCAGAGGGGCGGGGCTTGGGGGCAGGACTGTTATCATTACTGGAGCTGCAGATCATGACGTGAGACTCCTGAATCTTACATGGTTTGACCAATCACAAATTTAACTAATACCTCAATTCGACCTGTAGGGGGCAGCACACAGACAGCTTTAACTATATTCTCAAGAATTAAACTCCTTTATTTTAAATGTGTCAAAAATGTGTCAATGACCAACAGACAGCACTTTTAAAGCTCCATTTAAAAGCAAAAAAAGTTGATTTAGGGTTTGGATTAAAGACCCACTCCAATAAAAATTGTCTGTGTTTTTAACATGTTCTTGTAGCATTTTTCTCATAGTAGAGAGGCTATATGAAATAACTTACTATTAAAACTGTGTTTCTGAGTATTTCTTAATTCAAATTGAGTTGTATCAGAAAACTGGATGCTAGAAAAAGCTCAGACTAATGATGCAGCTACTGAAATGGGCGTGTCAAAGTCTCCCCTCCCCCTGCGCCCACATCCCAGAACTGCATTTCTAATGAGCAACTGCTGCTGTCCATAAAATATGTCTTAAAAACAACAAAGGGTTATTGATTCTGACTAAAAGCAGCATAATCATAATTAAAAGATCACTGGGTACGATTCTATGATAGAAAAAAAATATAGTTGGAGTAGGACTTTAAGACCAATCAGTCAATTACACTTTAGTCCTACGTTGTGCTGTTGACCAGCAGTGAAAGCAAAACCAAAGTCAACACCTAAATCATGACATGAACAGCTATACAGTTCAATAAGAGTTAAAGAAACAACAACCTTGTACTCCAGAGTTTGCTTCAGCATGTCCTCCTCTTCTCGGGTGAAGTGCAGCAGCACAGACACGGCTCGGATCAGCTGGTACGCCTGACGGACCACGCACACACGTTCAGTGTCGGCCGCTGACACACAGCCGCTCAGTGCAATGATCCCTGAAGACTCACCTCAGCCTCTCGGGACGACATGAACTTCAGGACCACATGCTTGAGGTACTCAAAGTTGATTTCTTGTGAGTCATTGAGGTCTGATGTGTTTGTCACCGTAGTGTTAGAGGTGGGGGGGCTGGGAGCCGATGGTGGAGGGGGTAAGGGTGGAGGCTCTTGATTTAACCTCTCCTGCTGTTTTTCAGCCCGGCTCTCTGGCAGTTTCTCCTTCCCTTCAGCTTCAGCCTCAGGCTTGATTTTCTAGAACAGAATACATATTATTGTGGTAGATTTACACCTGTGAAGCAGAAATCAGATCAACACCTGATCAATGACATTAGTCTTACCAGTTCTTTCTGCAGCGTCCTCTTCAGCTCTGCCAGTCTTTGCTGCAGCTGCTTGATCGTCTGCAACAGCAACGTCGTTGTTACACGTTCATAGAAGCACAAACATTTACCTGCATGTCAGAAACAGGATAAAGAGCAGAGGAAATAAGGCGGCGGACCCTGTTTTTGTCGCTGAGCTGCTGCTCCAGATCCCGGTTCACCCTGTGGATGTGGTCCAGGTCGTCCACGGTCACGCTGCCGTTCTGCTCGTCCTCACACACCGCAGGGCTGTGCAGCTGCTCCGTCAGGGTTTCCACCTCCACTTCCAGATAAGAAATCTGTGGAGAATACACCAAATGATACCAAGCTCACACGATTAAATCTGTAGGAAACAAACTGGTCAAAAACTGAAATCACAATTGTTCATGCAAAAAAACAGATGATTTCCCTCTCAAAGGTCTGAAAAAAAATCAGTCATCTGACTTTGACCCAACAATCAGCACGACGAGGTCTTCTAAGCAGTTGTCTAGAATGCTGAAACTGAAAATTGTAGATGCTCACAAAGCAGGAGTAGGCTGCAAGAAGATGGCAACACTTTTTAGATGTTTGTAAAAAGAGTGAGTGAAAAGATCTCAACCAGGAACTGAAAGACTCTTGGGTGGATACAAAAAGCGTTTGCAAACTGGGATGCTTGTAAAAGGGAGCAGAACAAGCTATTCTGGTGGGAGGCCAAACTTTTTCACACATCCTGATCTTGTTTCTGTTGTTTTAAAAGTGTAAATGACAGAGCCCCAAAGGGGCATCAAAGTAAAAAAAATGAAGTAAAAACATTTGGGGTTTTTTCTAAAAACATCACATCAGATACTATCTGGTGCAAACTGAACAATAATTGGTGCTCACCTGATAGCAAACAGATTTTTTTTTTCTAAAAAAAAATGTTTTTCTGGTTACTATCAATCACCAGATAGTAACCAGAAAAAAAATTCTGGCCACTATCCAGTGCACACCAATGCATCTGGTGCATCAGATAGTAGCCAGAACTTTTTTTTTAACCATCTAGTGCACACCAGATAGTAACAAGAATTTGTTTTCTTTTTTTTTTCAAAAGGAAAAAAAAATTTTTTTTTCATCAGTTTTTACTTTTTTCTATCCCCGTTTAGGGTACGGACATCAAAAGACAGATTTTTTTTTTGGTCATCTGCAATCTGATGCCTTTTGGAGTTTTCCCATCTTTCCTTGGCTTCTTTAAAAACATTAATACAACTTTTAATAAGGCGCCTGAGCCTTTGATCCCACTGGTGCAGGACTACTTAGTGTCCTTGATTTAAATGCAACTCAAAGACCTTTTAAATGCCAATAAAGACGTCACCATTTGCAGAAGTAAAAACCTAATAAATATGGACATTTTACAAAGTCTGCTTATAATTCCTCTGTATTCTGATGATGAAAACTTGGATCATCTAAAAAAAAATACATTTAATGACAAATCTTTCAAAAGCAATGTATTATGGTTTACATTGGCTTTGCATTGATGCACACAAGTTTTTACTGAGACTACTGGAATCTCCAGGGCTCTGGATTTTTAAATTGTAGATTCAGACGGCTCAACAAAATGTGAGTGCCCCATAAAATGTCCTAAGTAGTGAGGGAATTCACAGTCTCTATTCTGCATCCTCTCAGTCGTCACACTATACGTAAGGCAGTGGTGATGTAGCTCAAAAGTAGGCTTTCAGGGTTTCAGGTTCAGACAAACTCTAAACGGTGTTGTTTTAGTTTGCTGACCCGTGCTTGGCAGCTGTCCAGCTGCTGCGTCTGACTCAGCAGCTCCTCCCTGAGGCTCATCAGCTGGGAGTCTCGGTCCGCCTCCGTCTGCTGCAGCTGAGCTTGCAGACGCTGCACCTCCTCCTGCAGCTGCAGCAGCGAGTCCTGCCGGCTCTGCAGCTCTGCAACCCAAACAGAGGGCTGAGTTCTAAAGAGTTCTACAAATGAAGGATTGAGCGTGTGTTTGCGTGTTTCACCGTTCTCAAGCGCTTTGATGTCCGCCTCTCTCAGAGTTAGCTTCTCAGTGGTGTCGGCCAGCTCCTGCTGTGAGCTCTGCAGAGAGATGTTCAGCTCTCCCACCTGAGAACATGCAGTTTTGACACGAGTGTGAAGGCAGGAGGCACAGGAGGGAATCTACGCTACTGGAGAATGCTCTGTGCATGTGCTAAACCACAGACCTGTGTTTGCAGATCCTCCTTCTGTCGTCTGCTTTCTTCCAGAGCTTTGGCGATTTCTGTGCTCACCATCTGCCTGCTGTTGAGCTCTGCCTGAGAGACCACACAGAGAGTGAAGACAATAAAAAAAATCTCCACAGGAAAAAAAAATGTTTTTTCCCTCCCCTAAATGGTGAAAGGTTTGGTGTACTGCCAACAAATCATTTTGTTCCAAGAAAATGTACAGTTGTATGTAAATCTGTTGAAGTTTAATGGTTAAAATAAGTCTGACATGATCTCTCAGGGGCTGCACGGTGGCGCAGTGGTTAGCGCTCTCGCCTCACAGCGAGAAGGCCCCGGTTCGACTCCCGGCTGGGACCTTTCTGTGTGGAGTTTGCATGTTCTCCCCGTGCATGCGTGGGTTTTCACCGGGGACTCCGGCTTCCTCCCACCGTCCAAAAACATGCTTCATAGGTTAATTGGTGACTCTAAATTGCCCCTAGGTGTGAATGTGAGAGTGGATGTGTGTGTGATTGAGGCCCTGGGACAGACTGGCGACCTGTCCAGGGTGTACCCCGCCTTCGCCCTTCAGTAGCCGGGATAGGCTCCGGCGCCCCCGCGACCCCGAAAGGGAAGAAGCGGTCAAGAAAATGGATGGATGATCTCTCAGCCTTCAAAAAAGGGAATTTGGACGTTATTTTTTATATTTCTGCTGCTTACCTTGCACTGCTCCAGCTCTTCTGTCTGAACTCTCAACATAGAGTTTGCTGCAGAAAGTTCTTTATCCAGATGAGCCTTGGACAGAAACCAACAGGGAAGGAGGACATTAACTGATAAAAAATGTACATTACCTTTTTATCATTATAGTTGATTAATGAATATTTAACCACTGGAAGCCTTGAGTTAGGGCCTTAAGATCTGGACTTGTTAGAATATCAGTGGGACAACCAAAAAAGACAAAATGTGTAAATAAATTGATTGGAAGACAACAATTATGCATTTGGACTTGCTTTGGTTCACTCGTGGTTGAGGATTTTTTCAGAGAGGAAATGTCCTGCTGATTCAGGAAATAAACTTTTTTTGTAATGAGTGAATGATTAAACTAATAAATAGCAAAAAAGAAACTTGAAATCCCAAACACTCATTCAATAAGTAAGCTATTAGTCCTCAAAGATCCTCAAACAAACTTTGATCATTTTCCAGCATTTGTCACCAGATGAAAAAATGATAAGAATTTGCCAATTAAATTAGTTTCTAAATCTAAACTAGAAAGATCTGTTTAACAGAAGATGCATTTGTTTGAGTCCCAACAAAGTCATGTAACGTCTCAGTTTGATCATGCAGAAAGATTTGGAGAATTATACAAAACATGACTGCTGTCATATTTCACCAACATTAACCAGAACAAAATAAAAAAAAATACTGCTGCATATTGCCTTGAGGGAATACACACAAGGTTTTTAATCGTATGCTTTGATAAACGCTCTTTATCGTTTGGTGGAACAGGGAGTTAAAGGGTGCATTCAAGTCAAAACATACCAGCCTGTCCAGGAGCGTCTGCCTGTCTGTCTGCATGGAGGTGATGCTGTCTTCCAGCCTGTTGACCTTCTCCTCATTCTGCTGCTGCAGCAAACACACCTGCTGGTCCAGAAAGGCCTTTTCTGCCGTCCACTCCCCTTGCTGTGCAGAAGACAAAGAAGAGCATGCATGCATGACATTTTTGGTAAAAAAAAATAAAATAAAAAAACAGGGGATAAACTGACAGTTGGGCAGGGAAACTCATTTCTAAGAAAACTTTCTGCACCAACACAAAAACACACAGCAGAGAAACATGGGAGTGTTTCTGATTGGACACCTGAGAAAAAAGCACTTTGTGATAAATCTGTCTCACAGCAGTGAAGGGCTGAATAAACACTATGAGGATATAGGTAATCTGGTACAGATAACAACATTCAGTTTTTCTGCATATCTGTTTCCAGCAGAGCTTCAGACTGACCTTTTACACTTATAGGAGCATAACTTGGTTTATAACTTCAACTGGCTATGTTTATCTTCATATCTTTTTATTTTAATATAAACTTTGGTTAATTGGCAGTTGTCCCCCTAGAAAAAAGCTTTGCCCTTCACTAGCCCCTCAAATTTTTGAGTAAATGTTAGTATCATTATTGACACAAATATATCTGTATAATTGAAACAAAATCATCAACGTAAGTTTATTTAAGCACTCTAAATGCTTACAGAAGCATTAAATAAATATTTAATAACAAACCATTTCACTTGTAATAGAGTTCCACTCTTCTTATCTCGTTTGCCACCCTTCCAAATTCTTCAGCCCCCACCCCAGCATATACAAATAGAGCTTCAGATAAGTGTGGGTACAAACGTCCATCTATGTAACTAAAAATCATAACTAAATCCTTTTTCATTTCATCTGAACTTCGGATCAACAAGTATAAAGTCAAAGTGAATCCTCCCATGCAATTCTGATTTGGATATTATTATTATTATTATTTATTTTTTTAAGGAAGAGAGGTAAACAAAAAGAGGAGAATTGGTTTTTATGTTCTGGAGCTCACCATTCTCTCCATGTACTGCTGCTTTTCTGTCATCTGCTGCTCTGCTCTCTGCAGCTTCTCACCACTCTTTACAATCTGCTGCTCCAAGTTTGTAATCTGGAACCACAGTCATGAAATGAATGATCCGTTTGTTCTATGATGAACAAATGTCCAGCGTTGTGAACCCTGCAGAAATATGGAGTCAAACGGCTCACTTGTGAGTCTGTTCTCTCTTTGTAAGCCCTGGAGGAGTCGTCTTTGTGTCGCAGCAGAGTCTGCAGCTCTTTGATGGTGCAGTTCGACTTTGATACCTGTGTTCAAACCAGAGGTTATTATGCTCAATCGAAGCCTGGATACAGGGTAGGCAGAGAAGTGGCCATCACAGACAATAACAATTTAAGAAGGAATGGACAGAATAAAGAAAAGTTTAGGGGCCTTTTGACGTGCCTATAGATGCAAAAGTGAACCATACCTGAAAACCCGTCATGAAAGGGTTTTCAGCTTCAATTTTAACAACAGGTTTTCAATCCAATTGATTATACATGTTTACCTGAGTCTCCAGAGAGTTGACAGTGTCAGCGTGGTTTGTTTTAACAGCTAGAAGTTCTGCTCTGGTCTCTTCCAGGCTCGAATCCAAACTGGACTTCTAAAAAAAAAAAAAAAAAGATAAAAAAATGTCATATATTCTCTATAGCGGGGGGGTCAAATTTAATCGCACAAGGAGCCAAATCAAAAACACATTTTAGGTCGCAGGCCGAAAAGAATAAAAATGTATCGAACACACAAAAAATAAATTTAAAAAACTTTAAAACTGTAGCTTTTCACATAATTATGAACTAGATATATAGCATTACCTGTGATAATGCTAGTGTGGATGCTGTAAGCTGAATTTGGCTGATGAAAATGCTAAAATTGATAGCTGAAAACTCTGAAATTGGTTGCTGAAAATGCTGAAGCTGATAGCCAGTTAAAATATTAGCTAAATGCCAAATTAGCCTAAAAAAAAACAAACAAAAAAAAACTACTTAAGTTAGCCAAAACATCTAGCAGCTAAATATTAGCTAAACTCCAAAACATCCTTAAAAAACTTTTTAAAAAAAGCCTAATTTAGCCAAAACAACTAGGATGAAAATATAAGCTGAACTCCAAAATGGACAAAAAAAAAATGAAAAAAGCCTAAATTAGCCAAAACAGCTAGCATGTAGCTGAAATATTAGATAAACTCTAAAATAGCCCAAAAGATTTAAGTAAATGCTAAAATAAAAATACCTTTAAAAATAACTTTCAATATTTTACTTTCTATAAAATTATATTTTGTCAAAATTGTATAAGTTTGAAATTAGAGCATTATAACATCAGGCTAATAATAACAATAAAATAAAATGATCTGGAGGGCCGGATTTATTACCCGGCCTTGACTTTGACACATGTGCTTTATAGCTTGAAAGTGAGATGTAGAGAGACAACAAAAAAGGTCACAGCAGCAAACTTTTCTCCTCAAAAAGCCAGAATACCCATGAAAGTCAAGGTAAAAGAGAGGTCCACCTCCTGGAGAAGCTCCTGCAGATGCTCATTCTGGCTCAGGTTCGATTGCAACCATCTCTCCAAGGAAGACACCTTCTTCTGAAGTTCCATCACCATGCGGTCTTTGTCCTCTCCTGTTACTGCAGCCTGGAAAGACACAACTTTGCTGTGAATTTATAAAGTCGTGCATTTATAGCACATTAGATCTATTTGCCTCATTCAGCTGCATCTTTAAAGACCCACCAATGAAAGTCATGTTCTTGTGGCTTTTTTCTAACGATGGAGGACATATATAAAGAAAATTGAGCATAAAATTGCGATTCTTAGTATTTTTTTAGTCAAATTGTTGTGAATCAGGAGCAAATAAAAAAAAAGTTAAAAAAAAAATAAAATAGCCACTTCTACAACAGATTGAAAGATGGTCAGAGTGGGTCTTTAAGCTAAGCTGTCTTTCTATGTTTAGACCTTTTGTTGCTGGAGCTTCAGGTTTTCATTCTCAGCCTGCAGATTGTTGAGAGACTTCTCTAAAGTTAACACCATCCCCTGTGACTGAAAGAGAACAAATAAATCAGAACATGATCCTCAAGTTTAGAATTTAGTGGTCAAGCGCCACCTGTGGTTCGAACCAACCCTCTGAAAATCCTCAGAAACCTGCTGGATGACTGACTGCAGGTCTTGACATCGACCTTCCAGCTCGCTGATCTTCTTGTCCGCCTCCTCTTTTAGCAGCTGGAGCTCCTCTCTACACAAAACCAACCTTTAGAAAGTTTTCAACAGCACGGCACAAAGAAAGAAACAAAAGCAAACACCGTACCGTTCAATTTCCAGCTCTGAGTTGAGTCTACAGCTCTCCTCGTGCTGTAGCTGTAGAGTCTGCAGTTTCCCCCGAGCTTCAGTTAGCTCTTGTTTCACCAACTGAGCTTCAGCCTCCTTCTGCTGAAGCTCCTGCTCCCGCTGGCTGAGCAACTCCTCCTTCCTTAGTAACTGATGAATGTAATAGAAAAAGAAAAACTGTTAGGATATAAATTATAGATGCAGAAGTAGGGATGGGAAACCGAAACAGGCAGATACCGGTACCATCATACAATCGGTACTGTATAAAAACGTGGATGTCGGTGCACATGTCAGTCACTTCCATTCTATCCACTTTTTATTAAGTTATTTAAATCTCATCATAAGGATGGTGAGACTGTAGGGTGGTTGGAATTTCATTCATAAAAGCAGAGTGAATTAGTTTGACTAAACTTCACAAAAAGAGATTCTATTTCAGCGACCTGAGATAAAGCTGCATTTACACGATTCATGCGTCAGCTACCTCTCTTTTGACGTGCCTCAAATATACTGCTCCACGCCTTAATGCCCCGGAGCAATCGCCAAAGTTTTTCTGGACTTCATTCATTGTCACATTATGGAAAACATGGATGATTTTGAGCGAATAGCGGGTCAGCACTTTGATTGAGTCATTGAAAACTTAATGTGCCCAAAGCTGATTGGTTCTCCACTGCACCTGGCGCTCAAATCACACGGCAAGACCTCAAATCACATCTGTACATTGACTTTGATCCCCTTGCTGCACGAATCGTGTGAATACACCATAAGAGTGAAGTGTACAAAGCTCAAAGTGTACAAAGTACAAAGTGTTGTACAAAAATGAGCGTGTGGGAAATCAGAGATGCAGTATTGCAGTGCAGACTGTAAGAAAGAATGAAATCAAGTATCTTAGGTACAGACAAGTGATGCTGCTTTATCACAATTAAATGTTTATGGGGGAAAAAAATTAGTTTTTTCATTGTTGAAGCACCTGTTCAGGCACCAGAACCGTTTTAAAAGCAAAATTTAGGCACCTGAGCTGTTCTCAAAGCACTGTTTAGTCACTGAAACTGTTTTAAAGAACTGGTCTGGGAATGGAACCAGAAAAAATCCAATTGGAAGCCATCACTACACAGAAAAGAGAAGAAAATCTCTGAAATTAAAATCACTTTAAAAGTTCTTAAAGTCCTACACTACATACACCTTTTAAAACAAAGGAGCTATAGTGTTCTAACAGACTGGGATGTCTTTCCACCTTTAGTTTAATAAACTTTTAGAACATGTACACACCATATGTTTAACTTTAGCCAGCTCTTGCTGCTGAAAGCCCTCCAGCTCGTCCAGGTCATCCCTTTTCTGGAAAAGCGTTAAGCTTTGTTCCATCATCTCCTCAAGCCGAGCTGACAGGGCGGCCTTTTCCTAAACAAGCACAACAGCTGGGTTACAGCACTGTTCATGCACCGCTCCACCCAAGAACTTGGTAATAAACACTTCCTGGAGTTTGGGTCACACCGAAAAAAAAAAAGTTTCAGTTCTACTTTAATTTGGAGAATAATGTATCAGGAAAGGTGACAAATATGGCAAAAAATAATGCTCTTTTTTTAGTTAAAATGACCTCAATTTGTATAAAAGTTAAAAATATAAAACTAGCATCAGACTGAAAGGGTGTGTCTGAGTCGAGAAAAGACAAACACACGTCTCAAACTTTGCTGCTGGTTTTTGCAAACCAAACAACATACGCCATTACTATGGAAGGAAGATACAAGTATCAGCTTGAATACTTACTTTTTCAACAGTTTCCATCTTCTCCATCCACTCCTGCAAAACATTAAGGATAAAAATGTTTCATAAAGACTAAAAAATCCTCCTTGTAAAGCTGCTGGCAGTGTTTTGCTTTACCTGATCCTTCTTTTCTAAAGCTAATGTCATTCCCTCGGCCATTTTGGCTCTGGTGGCTTGATGAGACTCATTCTGTTCTTGAAGCTTTTTTATGGATGCTGTGCAGTGACAGTGAGAGACAGAGAAAGAGAAAAAGAGGAAACCACACATCCAGGTTTGTATGCAAAACGTAGCAAAAAAGAAAACAGAAAAGAAGAAACCCAGCAGCACGATTAGTAGCACTGTTTGTAGTGGTGAAGAGTTTAGTTCATTGCAGAAGCAAAAACAGGCAAAGACGAGCAATGCAAGGAAACTCCCTGAACTAAAATACAGTAAGATTTTGACAAAGAGCTGAAGAAAAATTAGACCTTAAGTCAAAAATAATAATTCTTTAAGTCTCAACATTTTTTTGAAATCTTTTCCTGGCATTTCGAAAGCACACTGTGCTTTAAAACCAGATGAGAGGAAAATTTTAGAAATATTTTCACAGAAAATTCTAAAACTGTAAAACAGAAATGAAATCCTTAGTTTGATGAATAAAATCAGATGGCAAACATCTCTCTTTTCATTGATTTCATTGAATTTATAGCCATAACTACACAGCACTGAAAATTAAGGTATTTTGTAATAGTTAAAGAATAAGGTAAAATTGGGCTTTTTGAAGATTAAAGTATGAACTTCTCAAGATACTTGCAATCATATGTCTTCACAAAAAACATTAAAATATTTCAAGAAATACAGTTATACAGTTAAGTTATGAATATTTTAAAACAAGTAGATTTATTAATATTTTCTTCTCAAGCTACAATACTTGTCGAATTACCTCTCTTACTGTAACACTTGCAGAGTAATACTATTCAGACTGAAAAAGTCCTGAACTGTGCGTTTGGTCTGGATTTAAACTGCCGTCACTTCTGCTTCAAACCAAAGCTTGTAAACAAAAGCATGTGGCTAAAGATCTGTGCAGTCACTGGCCAGGAATTATGGCGGTGGGACAAAACAACAAGAAAAAGAATGATGGAAGTCCTACGTTTTGCAATAAAAGTTATTGACTAATTTTGAACTCCTGTATCAACACTTTTTACTGCTACTTTGGTACAGCGGAAGCGAGGTTTTGAGGAGGCGACGACTAAGAAAGTCCAGTGATAAGTGTTTGTGACAAATAGATTGCTGGGAAATAGTGTGAGAAGAAATGTGTATCACGTTAAAAGTTGCCTTAATGAGTCTGCATTCATCCAGCCACATTGTTGTATCTCATCGTTGATCCGCGATTGTCTGCAGCTCATCAGTTGCTTTCATAATATTCTGTTCACATCCCATAATGTCTAGCTATGATGGCCGCTTTGGTTCAATTGTTCCACTCTAAGGACAGAGTTTATTTAGACTAAGGAAACTCAGAGTGAACCAGAGCTCATTAAAATTGAAAATAAACTGAGACCACCTTGAGAGATCAGAAAGCAGTTCTTAGTCCTGAATCAGGGTCCACTTGGGTGTATTCAGACTGAAATCTAGTTCAGACTATCAGGGAAATGAACTCTAGTTCACTTAAAGCCACATGAATCAAAGTCAAGGCCCGGGGGCCAGATCCGGTCCGATGGGTAATTATTTCTGGCCGTCCAGATCATCTTATTTCATTCTTGTAAATTAGCTTATTTTGAACTTGTATTATTTTGGGGAAAAAAAAATTATGGAGGGTAAAATATTGAAAGTTATTTAATGTTTTAATGTGATTTATTCTGGAATAATCTTCCTGCCTTTTTAGTCGTCATAATTATGTTTAAAAAGTTATGGTTTTAACGGTTTTATATACTGGCATTCTGCTAACTTTTTGGACTATTTTGGCATTAACTAAGGTTTTTATAAAGACTATTTTTAAAGCTTATCTAATATTTCAGCTACATGCTAGCTGTTTCAGGTAATTTAATCTTTTTTCAGTTTTTTTGTCCATTTTGGAGTTTAGCTAATATTTTAGCTAAATGCTAGCTTTTTTGGCTAATTCAGGCTTTTTTAAGTTTTGTAGGCTGCTTTGGTATTTAGTTATTTTTTTCAGCGACATGCTAGCTGTTTTAACTAACCTAAGGTTTTTTTGTTTGTTTTTTTGCTTCAAGGTTTTTACCTATCAATTTCAGCATCTTCAGCTATCAGCACTAGCATCTTCAGCTGCCAAATTCAGCTTACAGCATTCACACAAGCATTATTGCAGGTAATGATATATATATATATATAGTTCATAATTATGTTAAAAAGTTCTGGTTTTAAAGTTTAAAAAATTTAGTTTTAGGATGTGTTTAATAAATGTTTATCCTGTTCGGCCCGCGACCTAAGGTGCGTTTTGGATTTTGGCCCTTTGTGCGATTAAGTTTGACACCACTGGTTCTAGCAAACCAATTGTGCCCAGTCTGAGTATATCCATAGTGTAACACTCACAGGATAACAGGTATTTGAAATCTTCTAGGCCAAAGCTTAGCTAAAGAGAATCTTAAGTACCACAACTTAAGAGGGAGAGAATCTACAAAGACTGCAAATGAAAGCAGACAAAGACAGTCCATGAGAATGAGGAGAACTCCTTATCAATGATAGTAGGCACATGTTTTTATAACCTGCAGAACCAGCCCAATCAGACTACAAAACAGTTACTGGACACAGAGAAATGTAATTACAAGGTGTTTGTAAATTACTTTACGGCATTTAACCTTGAATATAAAAACTCCATGGACTAAATTCAAAGCCAGCCTGAGAAGCCCATGATATTAGCGATTGAAGCATTCCACAAAGAGAGTGGTGAGAAAGAAGGGAAGCAGCTTTGGAGGAGAGGAGAACAGAGGTACGTACAATCCTGATGCTTTTCTAATGCAATTTCAAGCTTGTCCTTGGTCTTCTGCAAAATTCTCAGCTGCTCAGCATAATCTAATGTTGGGGAATAGGGTGGTGG
This sequence comes from Oryzias melastigma, assembly GCF_002922805.2. Classification (NCBI taxonomy): domain Eukaryota; kingdom Metazoa; phylum Chordata; class Actinopteri; order Beloniformes; family Adrianichthyidae; genus Oryzias; species Oryzias melastigma. Next base: position 32,788,402 of record NC_050520.1, on the reverse strand, counting down.
GATGAGATTAAGCCAAAACAGTGAAAGAGCGTGCACACACACACACACAGTCGTACACACACGGCACATGAAGAAGCAGACGGATGAGTTAGGAGACGGCGGGGAGGGGGGAGAATGGAGAAAGAAGTGGGAGAAAACAAAAGGGAAAACATGATTGAGAAAAAACGGGAGATTAATTCACTAAGGATTTTCTTGCCCAAGAAAATCCTGTAAAGACTTTATGAAAATGAGCCGTCTCCAGAGTTTCTGCATCGCAAAGTCATCAAAACTAACTGGAGAAACCAAGAGCTACTTAGCAGGGGCTGAAAGAAGATGCTGTCTACACACAAAAAAAAAAAAAAAGGGGATTTTGAAGTCTGTTTAACGGAAATCTTTATGGGGAACTTTAATTCATGCAACAAAACTAACCACTTAGTTATTGTTATTTGATTTTGTTTTTTTGAATTCATTTCTTTTCAACAGACTTCTTGTTTTAATTTTTTTTTCACAGTATGCTGTCTCCCCATTTAAAGGTCTTATTTAGTACATAAGTTAGCACTTACATCCTCCTGACTACCAGCAATGCAAATATGTCCTCTGTAGAAGACATTTCTAAACCTGAAAATCTCCCAGCACAGAAAACTAATGAATTTCCTTATTTTCGTCTCTACAGAAGACATTTGGGATTCCCCCGCTTATTTGGGTTTCTTTATTTGTGGATTCACATTTTTTTTTTCCATCAGTCCTTCAGTTCGTCACAAAAACTCAGACAACTCAAAATGCTTGTATAGAACTTTTTCACAGAATGGAGATGAGGAGCATGCCGGTGTTGTGTCAAGATATGTATTCCCTGCATAAATTTGTTTCCCCTGCTTCTGGAATCGTTGATTTATTTCGTAACACTCTCATATTTTGTCACAAAATTAAAGATGGGTGTTTATGATATAGTTTATTCTGGGGCTTTGGGAAGTTTATAGTCCACATTTTCTACCTAAAACAACAAGAGGGGGCACAGATTCTGTCAGCCGGCAGATCCAGCCTGCCAGAATCTGCCCCCCCCCCCAATAATTTGCACTAGAAGAACAAAATCACTTTGATAAATCACATTTGTTATCCTAAATTAGACAAACTAAAGACACTTTTACACAAAAAGTGGTTGTGGTTTTACATAGGATATGTGGACAAAAAATACAGATGACTTTAAACTCCCAAAAGCCCCAGAATAAACTATATCATAAACATCCACCTTCTTTTTATGCTTTTGGGGACAAAATAAGAAACAAATGTGACAGGAAACACATTCTGGCAGGGGAAACATATCTTGGCACAACACGGTACAGTCTTCTGTTCTGAATCAAAAAAAAACCTCTATGTTGAGCAATACTCCAAAGTTATTCAATAAATGCGTTACAAAGCATGATCAGAGGTGTTTTTGATGATTATGGATCGGTGACGTATTTACAGATTCAGGATATTTGTGGGGATGTTTCTGGTCTATAACCCCCGTGAATAAGGGGGGATACTGTTAAATAAATCAGGAATTGTAGTTTTTGTTAAATAAAAAAAAAAAAAACATTTTCCCCCCTCTGCTAGTCAGGAGGATATGCATGGATTAAAATGTATGCAAGATTTTAGTATTATTTCTTGTTTATGCTGTGTTAATATTACTTTAAAAATCCCTAATTAATTGGTAAATAAAGCTACATCTCATAAAAATATTTTCTATGTATTTCCCAAATAAAATTCTTTATTCTTGCATTGATAAACCACAGGATACACGTTTCTACTTTGGATTTAGGAGGTGACAGCAGTGAGCAGCAGGCTGATAACATGAGGTCTAAAGGTCTCTGTGAGCTCCTGGATTACTGCCACTGGCAATTAAACAAAGTGAATGTACATCCTGGTACTCTGTGCAGATCATATGTAAACAAAGTCATGTGAACAGGGTGGAGGCTATTTGAGCTACCTCTAAATATAGCGCATTATTCTTTATCTAATGTCTCAATATCCTATCTTTTCTTTAGCAATCTGATCCTGAGGCAGTGAAGGCATCTCCAACCAAGACAGGAAGTCCCCACGAAACAGTTCTGCACGTTTCTTTACCCCTAACATGTCCAGGTTAAACAATAAAGATGAAATGTGGAACCATGTCAGAATTGACCCTAAAGAATGGCAGGCCGACACTAACACAGATGAGCTTAGAGCAGTAGTTCCAGTTTCCTACCTGACAGCTTGGCCTCCAGCTTTCTGATCTGATCGTTTCTTCTGAGGATCTGAGCCGGGAGGTCGTCCCTGGAGCTGCTGCCGTCAGACGCCTGCACACACAAGCACAAACGTTAAGAACTCCTAAACAAAAAGAAGGACGATCAACAACATTTGTTTAGTTTTGTTTATGGAAACATTTTTCAGACTTGGGTAGAAAAGTCACAAGAGAAAGATTTGTTAAAAAAAAGGACCCACTTAAGCAGAGCATTCATTGTCATACAGAAAACCTAACATTATGATAAACCAATGACCATCTAGATTAGTGATCTTCAAGTTTTTCAGATCAAGGACCAATTTAATGCTATTAAAATGTGATATAGATTTTCCCTTAACCGTCAAAGTGGAAGGTAAAACCTGAAACTTCAACTTCGTCCATCTTTTAAGGTGAGATGGATGAATACAAAAAGAAAAGGTATCACTAAAACTGGTATTTTCAAAATAATATAATCGTGAAGTTTGGATAACTATATTAGCAGCATCCTTGTGACATTAGACAGCTGGTTGCTGAATATTCTAAATTTATTTTTATGGTGTGCGGAAACAACTGTCACCTTAAATTGGAGTAAAGACTCCTAATTGTCTTTTAAATGCAGTTTTCTTTTATTGTTGAAGTTTTCCGTTTCCCCACCGGATCCTTTCTGCGAAAAGAAACTTTCCAAATACGTTTCTTTTTTGTTAAATTTGCTAGCTCAGGGGTTTCAATTTAGCAGAGCGGCCGCTTTAAGGAAGCGGCAGATAGATATTCCACATGTGATCAAGTGACTTGACATGTGTCAAGAATGAGTTGGATGTTAAGGGGAGAATCCAGTTGTTTTCTGAAATAAAATCTCCTTTTGAATCAGATTTTAAATATAACGGGAAAAAAATGTAGGTCTTGTTTATATTTTTCTCTGCCACCCAGTACCAACTGCCCCACGGACAGTGGGCTTGGAGACCTCTGCTTTAGATGTTCTGAGCCTGTAACAAGCCAAACATTAAGGGACCTGACATCTGAGCCAGACAGAATTTAGAGCTGATACGTCTTGTTGAGTTTTTCTAGAAACAGTACTGTTCATCGTGACCAAAGATCTTCTTTCCATCTAAAACATTATTCATCTGGCATCCAAAGTGTTTGTGTTAAGTTCTTCTCCAAACATACTATTGTTAACTTTTCACATACTGAGACTGCTAAAACCATCAGACAAACCTGTACACACTGTAACAGAATAGGGTCAGAATACTAGGACACATGTAAACACAGTTTGTGTTACAAATACTATAGGAACAAACTGAAGCTTCATCAATTATTTAACTGAGTGCATAAGAGACAAAGCCCATCAGAAGTCTTTCCTGGTGAAATATGACACCATGCGACTTGCAGCACACAGGGTTCAAACAGCAATACATAGATTTCCTTAATCCAAATGGATAATCTGATTAAAGCCACAGCAGAACCGGATCTAGAAACAAAGACAGGAATCTTATAGAATGAAAAACAGTGTTTGACTATTTAAATCTATGGAGTGCTGCAGAGATCAGTCTTGTGAAAAGGACCTGTTCCGGTCACACCCTGAACCTATGACCTGAATCTACCCGACTAGACCGGTTCACATGAATCCAATTATGTCTGCTCCAACCTCATTGAGCTTCAGCTGTCTGATGCTAAAGCCCAAGACTGCACTTTCTGGAAGATAAATAACTAAAAGACACCTTTACTTTGATTGTTGGTTTGATTACTACCCACCTCTCAAAAATGGAGAATTAGCAAACCTGTGCAATATTTTCTCGATTCCACATTCCTCATCATTTGGATGAAAACTTGTGTTTTTAACAAGTTCTGGTGGCATTTTTCTCATGATGGAGAACATATATAAAGAAGATCAGAAGCAGACGAAAAAATGTTGTTTGAAAAAGCTTGTCACTGTGACATAGCAGCTACAATCGACATGCCATGAGCTCCCCACTCCATACTGATGCATCCACTTGCAGACAAATTAAGTCCATTAACATATTCATTTTCTGGCTCAAAATTGTACAGCTGGATAGCTCCATTATTGCTCGCCTTTTTTTTGGTCACCTGTGATGTTATGTTGGGGGTGTGAGGGGCTGGAAGCCAGTGAGAGAGTGTGGAAGTTAGATGGTTCTCAGTTATGGGTGACAGGAAGGGGAGCGGGGTTGCTTCATGCCAGCGGTTCAACCTACAACTCTGAGGCAAATTTCTACTGAACAACTGCAGCGCTGCAGAAACTAGAAAACAACACGGGTTTTGATTTTGGCTAAAAAATGGCATAATTACAATAAAAAGAACATTGGGAACACTTTGAACAAAAGATGATCTTTAAAACAACTAAATATGTCTTCATATTTTGTTACAAAGTAATCAAATGATTCAATTTCTAACTACTATAATTTAGAATAATGTCATTTTTTCTTTTAATAAATACAGGCAACAAAACTGGCCCTTAGCCATTTAAAACACAGAACAAAATTAAAGCAATAATTCCCTTAAAATAATGTGCTTTATAAACTTTGTTACATGTAATCTGAAAATGATCTAAGGTTGAAAATATAGTTATATTAATTCTCCTAATGAACCAAGAACTGAGATTTTATTTTATTGGAAGGTTAAGAAATGGTGAACAGTAGATCCATCTGCTAGTTCAGGACAAATAACCTTTTCCATTAACCTCTATTTTATTTTGTTTTCTTTTTTCATAACAAAAAGACATCCAAGGAGCTGTCACAACAAATGATTTACAAAGAAGTTGTCTAAAAAGCTAATCCTATTCTAGCAACAAGACTAACAAACAGACATGAGTTACTTACAAAGTCATCTCCCGAGTCGGCCCCCACTGAAGTGATGGATTCCTTGCTGATGGTGCGAGGTATCCGAACTCCGGTCCGGGGCGATGTGGCCGCCTCCTCTGCAATCTTTTTCTTTAGTTTGGCAAACATACTGCTGCCTTCAGGCTCTCTTACTGATGGGAATTTGCAGTTTTGGGAGCGTGTGACGCTGACGGAGGCATAGAGTTTACAGCTCCTTGATCTGAGAGTCCTTATGAGGCTCCAAAGAGCTTCTTCATACTGCAGGATCCATCAGGCAACGTCTTTAAAAGAAACATGAGGAACAGCAAGATTGTCAAAACTGTATGTTTACTTCTCTGGTGACTAATAAAGGTTTTTAAACATTATTGACAAATAACATCTGGCTGTGGCTGTCAATCACTAATAGTTTGGGTCTAAACACCAAATGAATTGGATAATTCTCAGCAGATGACACGTCATTAACAGAGCCATCTTCAATAGTTCGTCACTATTTTCTTTGGAAATATATAGATTACTATCTTAAATCAAGCTAGCTTTAGCAGATGGCTTTACTGCAAACAAGTCTTTCTTCAAACGATGTCTTCTGGACTTTTACAGACCGCTTTCACAGCAAGACAATACCGACACATTTCGAGGACTAACTTCACAAACTGCTGAAAAGTTTGGTTAAACTACTCAATGACCGTGAGTGTTTTGACAGCCTGCTTGACCCAACAATAAGAATTCATGTTGACCCACAGGGTAATGTTAGCAGGCGTTAGCAGACTCTTCAACTAATGTCTTTTTTCTTACCGTGTTCTCCTTATTGAAATATTCGTCAGCGCCGTTTAGGAGTCGACGCTTGTTTGTTTCACCATGTCGTCAATAAACATCTGAAAAAGCGAAAGAAACGCGAATAATCACATTTCTTTACAGTATCGTTTAAGCTGCTAGCTGGTGTTTTTAGATGGCGAGCTACACGTAATCAACACAGATGACTGATGACGTAACGGCGCTGCGCTCGCTTATTGGCCAGAGTGGCCGCGGGCGTGGAAGTGTACCCAGCACGCACCAGGTGTTTGATATTCTGCCTTACTAAAAAGCGTTTAAAGATACTGTCTAAGCGGGATTTTTTTTCTTTTCTTTTCTCTTTTTAGCTTTAGTAATCATAACAACTAGACTGTTACTTTTCTAAATCTGTGTCTTTTTTTAGCAGCTGGATTGACTGAACATAATAAATGAAGAACCTATCAAATATAGTATAATCAAAAAACTATTCAAATTATTCATATAAAAGTGATGATAAGGGAGACGTTATATCTAAATTGTCATGTTGACTTATGATGTCTATTGACTATAAGTTGTCAATATAGAAAAACAAAAAAATAATAGAGATTGTTCCAGAATAAAGGACCAGAATCTAAAATCACTCATCTCCCCAAAACTATATAATAAAACATATATTATTTTAACAAAATTCCTATAATGTTCTGTGCACCATAGATGAACCTCTTAACATTTTCCGGGCACTCCTTTTGTCTTAGAACTTTTTTTCTTTGTTAAGAAAAGTGGATTTTGCACTGATAGTTTTCTAATACAAGTGTTTTTAAACCCCTATTATTAAAGAGGTTCTATCCATCCATCTGGGACCGGGTTGGGGGGGCAGCAGTCTTAGCAAAGATGTCCAAACTTCCCTCACCCCGGTCACTTCCTCCAGCTTGTCTGGGGGCACCCTGAGGTGTTCTCAGTCCAGCTGAGAGACATAGTCTCTCCAGCATGTCCTGGGTCTTCTCCAGAGCCTCCACCCAGAGGGACATGTCCAGAATACCTCCCCACGGACGCTATACTCCAAGCTCCCTCCAGGTGACTGACCTTCTTATCCTATCTCTAAGGGAGTTCCCAGCCACTCTCCGGAGGAATCTCATTTCAGCTGCTTTTATTTTGGACCCCCTTCTTTCAACCGTGACCCAGAGCTCATGACAATAGTTGAGTACTGGAACAAAGATAGACCGGTAAATTGAGAGCTTTGCGCTCTGGCTAAGCTCTCTCTTCACCCAAACGGCCCATTACAGTGACCGCATAACGATACTGGTCCAGTTCGCCTGATGATCTCATGGCTCCAATCTTCCCTCACTCATGAACAGACTATTTTGGACTTTTGTGGTTTTGTACAAGTCTCTGAATCATCTGCAAAATTTAATTTCATGTCAAGCTCTTTTCAATCTTCTGTCCAGCAGTGAACCAGTATTATACTAAAAAAAAAAAAAAAAATTGTATTACAGTTATTGAAATGACTCGTGATGTTTAATATCTTCCTGTTTTTAGTAGAATGTGCTTTTCAGTTTCATTGATATATAAAGAGCGTTTTTGTTGTTCTCTATGTTTATGTTGCTTCAAATTTGAACGCTGTCAGCCAGAAACTCCAACAGGTTAAACACAGTTAAAATTTTGAAATACAGCTTTTTTGGGACTAGAGGGTTTCTGACTTTCATTAACTGGAATCATATGTAGCAGAACCACAGCTGCATCATTTCTGACCCCAATCTTCAGCAGCACTAAAAGTAACAGTAAATGAACTGATAATCGGCATAAATGTAGCAAATTTATGTCTGACAGACACCAAATTGCTCCGGAAAGGTTAAGGAATTATGAGCAAAATTGTCTGACTTTGGGTTTCTTCTCCTACTAATTATTGGATTTCATTATACTCTTTATTTTGACTCTTTCAAAATTTATGAGAACCTTTTGTTGTGCATCTGTATGTCTGTGAACATGTTTACTTTTTTAAGCATTTGCGTGGATTTTAGAAAAACTTTAAAAGTTTTAAAAGCTGCCGAGCCCCAAATGCCTTGTAATCCATCCAGCCATTTTCTTGACCGCTTTGTCCCTTTCAGGGTCACGGGGTGCCGCAGCCTATCCCGGCTACTGAAGGGCGAAGGCGGGGTACAGCCTGGACAGGTCGCCAGTCTGTCACAGGGCCTCAATCACACACACATTCACTCTCACATTCACACCTAGGGGCAATTCAGAGTCACCAATTAACCTATGAAGCATGTTTTTGGACAGTGGGAGGAAGCCGGAGTCCCCGGTGAAAACCCACGCATGCACGGGGAGAACATGCAAACTCCACACAGAAAGGTCCCAGGCGGGAGTCGAACCGGGGCCTTCTCACTGTGAGGCAAGAGCGCTAACCACTGCGCCACCGTGCAGCCCGTCTTGTAATCCATTTCATATTTTTCTCCAATGAATAACTTTTGTGCTTCGGCTTAGCTTAGCTTGATGTTTATATCATAAAATCAATAAAGGAAAACACATGATTTGATGATGAAAATCCAATTTATTTTTAGTTTCTTAGTGGTTATGAGGTCTGAAATTCAGCATGCAAGATCAATAAAGATGTTATGATGAAAACATGACTTAATATCATGAAAGTTACATCAAAATGGAAAATTGCTGAAAAAATGTAATAAAACAATGATATCAAACAAATTACGTATTTTATTTAAATCTGTTTTCAGAAATGAAATGCCTTAAACCTACATGAGGGTTTGAGTGTGACGATCCGTGGTGGGATGATGTCACACAACAATGAAACCAAGAAAGTCTTAATATCTAAAGAACAAATGTCAGTGAAATCAGAACACTTAACCACTTGCTGTAGTATCGTTTTCATCAGAAGTTTTCACGGATGTTTTTCAAAGCCTGTATTTCTCTTCTCCAGTATGCGTTCCATTGGTCTTCTTTGTTCAGTTGTCTTCTTTTGTCATCATCTAGGCCCAACGACTCCAGCTTTAACAGTTCTTCAAACCGCTGACACAAACACACACAAAATGTTATCATGCACATTTTTTGATATGCATATGTTTGTGTACACTTACCTTGAGAGCAGCATCTCTGTGCTCAGCAACCACCTCCTGTGTCTTGGTGTGTGTGGCTGCAGTGGAGGACGATGGCCTTGAAGTGAGCAGAAACAGGAGTACGATTACACAACAAAGCCTGACACAGAGTCAAAAAATGGACAGACATTTTGTAGTCTACATTTCCAAAATCAAGTGCCCTAGAAATTTCCCAGAATTCTCTGTGAAAAAACCAGTGTGCATCGATGCTCACTAGATTGGCCAACATAGACCACAAAGAATTGAGATTGAACAATTTTTTATGTAGAGAAACATTTTATTTATCATTTATTAACCATTCAAGTTTTCACCATATCCAACACACTGGATTCGCAAATAGTCTTCTTAAAATTTGTACTTTGGGAAATTAATGATGTCATATTCACTGTTAAATAAATAAAAAAGTTGTGAGCGTGGTGTCTGAAATGGTTTTAAAATCCGGAAAAACCATTTAGTTCTGTACTTCATAATTTTTATAAGTTGGGTTGTAGGGAGGGAATTTGGACAGAGCCAGAGTTTGAGATGTCATGGAGGATCCAAAATGGCTGCCAAATTGGAACAATTGTCATGTGAGTAATGAGAAAACACAGCATCTTTGAACTGATGTAGGTATATTGTCCAGAAATTCAACACACTCTGGTAAAATCCTGTCAGCTACACAAAATGAACAGAAATAAACAGAGTAAAGGTGCAGGGAATCTAAAGTTATGAAAACGTGTATTAGAAGAACAACATACATTGCTGTAAGTGACCGAAACTCTGTTTGAAATAAAGTAATACAAGGATAAAAATAAAGCACAGTGACAATTGTAAAATGTGGGTTAGAGCTCCATCAGCTTTTAGCATATGACAACAGTGAAACATAATATGTAGACTTACAACAGTGGTGAAGCGGAGGAATTGAACCTGCAACCAGCTGTCAGTGCTTTGATGGCAGAGGTTACCTGATAGCTTCTCTTGATTCAGCTCCGGCTCCCTTGGTAACTGCTGTGTCTTCACTTTGCTGGTGGGTTAGCGATGTATTTTTTGCTGTTAAAATTACACAAACATTGTTTATTGTCAAGGTTTCCAGGTGTGCAATGAGAAACACACTTCCAGTTTCCATCACCATCAAAGCTGGGAAGTATTGCATTTAAAGCAGCTCTGCAGAAATGTAAATTAAAAACATTTGATCCAGAGTTATATCCCTATTTTTCTGTTTCATTAGCCTAAAAACATGTGACCCTTCATTACTTGGGATCTACCCTTTATTTCAACCACCCACTTTAGCTCCTTTTAGTGACACTTGTGAACTGGTTCCTTTGGAAAACTCATTACATTTTATTAACAAAAATAGATTTCAAACTGGTCTTATTACAGTGAGGAATTTCTTTCTACCTTCAAGAACCTCCACAGATTGTGGATGTATTCTGTTTGCACTCTGTCCTAAAAACAAACTTGTTCTTTCATGATGGCAAAAGGTTTCAGACTCAAGTGAAGCTTTTGATTAGACATTTGGTTAACAAGACGTTGTGTGTTATAGTCAGGAAATTTTATTTTGATGGGCATCCGATATTTTCCACACTATAAAAGGTGCACTGAAAAGCCCTCATATTTTTAAAAAAAACAACAGAGCGTCTTATAATCTGGAGCACCTTATGGATACATTCTGGTTGTTTTTTGATGTTACAGAACTTTTGAGAGATTTATTTATTTATTGTACGGTGTGTCTTATACGGTATATGACACATGTTCAAAGACAGAGTGCTCATTAATGGTGCACCTTAAAATCCATGCCAAATACAGAGAGTATGTGCAAAATTAAATGTAATTTTGACAGGCTTTGCTGAAGCTTGAATGCTCAAAGAGCATGAAATCAAGACATTAGTATGATAAAAAGCAAACAAAAAAAATATAATGTGAAATAAAAAGTTCAAATAACAGGGAAAAAAAATTGAGGAAAGTTTACAATTATTTGTTTTAAGAATAAGGACTTGACATAGCTTTGAACATAACTCATGTATGCATGTAAATTTGTCATTATGCTCTGTATTGAATCTAATACTTAACATTTTTGAAGTGGATACAAAAAATAATCCAAATAACACAAAAATGTAAATGTTTTTACAGAGATGTGGCTTACCTGCTGTCGCTGAGAAGAGGTTATCGGTCTGATGAAGCAGTGTCTCTGACAGTAATGTCAGTGATGTCACAAACTCCTTCCCTCTGGCCTGCAAGCTTTCCTGCATTCATACAATTACACAGTCAAGATGGCGTGTATGACAGGTGTCACTTTTATCTATAGTGGTCCTACTTGCAGCTGTAGATGAGCGCAACAGATAGCGCTGTGCAGTTTTTGCTGTCTAAGCTCCTCCCTGCTGTTCACCATCTCCAACATGCCCTCAGTCATGGATACTCGCAGCTCCCTGAAGTTGGAGGTCTGACAACCAAAGACGTGTTTCACAGTCAGGATGAAGAGCCTAAAGTCTTTCAGAGTGATCTGGAACAGAGCATTTTACCCTCTCCTTCTCACTAGCTGCCAGCGTTTCCTCCAGCTTCTTCATGATTCCAGCCAGCTGCTCGTTAAGCCACACCTTGTGCTGCTGCTCATGCTTACTAATCATAACTGCAGGTAAAGAACTGAGCAGCTCCTTCAACACAAACAGCTGCTTCACCAGTTCTGTCACGCAGAAATATGGACAGCTTGGTTAATTTTGGAACCTTAAGTTGAGGCATTTTGTCTGTGTGGGTTTCATAACTGTAGAGAGTATGTACCCTCTCTGCTCTTGCTCAGAAAACGGTTGGCTTGTTTCTGGTATTCCAGCAGCAACCGCATCATATTTTCAGCCCACTTGTCCAAAGAGTCAGGAAGCAGAAGAACACTGCTACCAGACTTACTGATGTAGAAGTCCTGATGGACAAGACAGAGGACATAATCTTAGTTTCTGGTGTCAACCTCAGAAAACACTTATTATATTAAGATCAGTCTTAAACTGTGGAAATCCTTAAGCTATGATATAAAGGGTGTAGCTGTGACTGGGTCTTCATTGTTACCTCTGCACTCTGTAAGAGAGTGTCATTTGTTTTCCACAGCACGGACTGCAGCACAGATGTGAAGGATCTGAAACACAAATCAAATACCCCAAAACATGACTGTTACAACCAGAGCCGGCCCTGGGCATGGGCAAGCTGGGCGGTCGCCTAATGCGCCATCTACCTGGAGGGGGTGCTAAATTGGAATGATTTTTTTTTTTTTTTTACAGTTTGACACACCACTCAATTCACGTAAAATGTTAAAAAATGTAATACTTAAAACCATGAATAATATAACTTAAAAAAGGCGAATAAATCACGGTTCACTTAGGGCGCCATGCAGCCCAGGCTGGTTATAACAGTCACAGTGTTAAAGAGCTGACAGAAGCTCACCAAAACTCTTTTACACATAGAGCTTGATTTTCTAAGGTTCCTAATAAAGAACACAAAACTGTGTACACATATTTAGATTGCAAGTGCCTTTTGTTTGAGGTCTCCTAGCACTTTGCTAAGAATAACAGTCCAGTGTTAATAGTTGCAAACAGCAGTTATCAAGTGAGATTGTGTACTCTGGTTCTAAATAAAAGCAATTCAGCTCAAATGAGAGAAGAGAGCCAGTGGAAGGACAGAGGTACTTCTGGAAAAATTAAACCTGCGCTTTAAAGATGGCCTGTTACACTCTGTTATACTGTTTATGCAACAAAAACCCTGAGGAATCAAAAATGGAATACATAAAGTATTACTCACGCTATGCTCTGCTCCTCTTCCAGCTTAGATCCAAAAATCTGGAACCTTTTATTATTCCTGATTGATCTGGAGCCTTTACTGAAACAAACCCACAAATCCAAACACAAACAAAAACATTTGAAACAGAAAAAATTAAGAGTTTAATTTAGTGTAAGAGCCTTAGTTTGAAAAGAAAAAGATCTAGACTGAATCCGAATTCTCCCCCTACCCCTCCGGCTTCTCTCTAACCCTCTAATTGTAGGGGCATTAGAAGGGGTAGGGTTGTCCAAAATAGTTTTTCCATAAGTCTCCGTTTGGAGGGCTAAATGTAGAGGTAGGAAGGAGCCAAATTCCAATTCAGCCCTAGACAGAAATGTCTATCCAGTTAAGTCCCTAGACTCTGGTGCGTGAGGCTACTGGTATGGATACATTCTGCCTTGTATCAACGGTTCAGGTTGGTGGTGGTGTAATAGTGTGGGAGCATTTCTTGGAATACTTTGGCCCCTGTTGCACCAATTAAGCATGGTCACAACAACACAGCCTACCTTAATAGATCAAACCCTCTCTGGAATATTTCCAGTGCCTTGTTGAATCAATGCCACCAATGATTAAGGCAGTTCTGAAGGTCCAGTCCAGCACTAGTAAGGTGTAACTACTAAAGTGGCCGGTGAGTGTATGTATATTAACCAGTAAATCAAGAGTTTTTACTTTTACTTATCTCCTTCACTTCAACAGACTGATCTGTTGACACCCATAACAAAAAGCTGATAGTGGTATGCCTTGACCTGCCACAGACTGCTCAGAAAAACAAGGTCAGCTAGTCACAGTTGTTTACTATACATTAAAGTGGAGACAAATAAGGTGGTTTTGACATTTTGCATCACTGGTAAGAATAAAACAGGCGTGTTTAGCCAGGAAGAGGGAATGGGAGACCAGGAATAGAGAATTAGACTAGGAAGAGACATTCGAAAGAGACACTAGAACAGGGGTTGGGAATTTTTAACTTTGAAACTTTGCAGCTCTCGATGAGTTTCGGTCCATAAGAACCCGGACTAAATGGCTCTTTTAGCGTTAAATGTTGCAGACCCCTGCACTAGAACGACCTCAAATGGTCATTCTTGATGTGGAGAAAATACTGCTCTTCTCCAAGCTCCTCCCAGAGGACCAAGCTCAGTGTTAGACTAGGCTGGCCTGTCTCCGCCCTCCAATAGTCAGAAGAAAGTTTCCACTTGCACAGCGGACAGTTGCTCCACTCGCAGAGCCAGAGCCCACGCAAGCACACACAACAGAATATCACACGTGCGCACATCACTCGTGCCAGAGGACCAGCTCAAGCACGTCTCTCTCGCTCAATGACTTTTTCTGCTTTGACGCGGAAGGATTAAACACAAGCACACGGGAGCAGAGAAGCACTCGCAGGTGTCTGAATTGTCTGCGAGGAATGCTTGATACATGCGTGGAGATGTCTTTTTATGAGTGGAGTTTTGACTAATAAATAACGTCATAACTTCACCTCAAATTCATAATTGAAGACAGTTATCATGCTTTTTTGAAAGCTTCAATCAACATTGTGTGTTTACCTGATTGGTCTGACATTCACTGCAGTTAGTTTTTGATTTTGAATGAGATTTTGACCTGTGGACACAAAAGTCAGACAATCACAACAACATATAAAGCACATTCTCTCTAACTTGACGTTGTTTAAAACATTATAAAGGACATTGAGTAAAAGTTTGATGTATTGACTACAATCACATTCACAGAGATTCAGCAGACACTTAAATCAAAGCTGCCTACAAGTAATGTGTTTATATATATATAATGAAATCATAGTTAACTTATTCCATAATAAGCTCCAAAAATGACATGGGTAAATTGGGATTTTTCTTTTACTTTGTTAATCTAATTTAATCAACACTTAAACCATCTGAATCAAAGATAAATATTTATTTTCCTTTACCAGATGCTGCTCTTCCTCTCTGTTGGTCTTCAACCGCAGAGTCATGTAAAGTCAATCCGCTGCATTGGTTGAACAAAGGAAATGAAGCATTACCTCATCTTCAACAAGTAAAAACACAGATCTACTGTTTTAAGCCTTAAAAATGAAGAAGAGCAACTGTCACAAAAACAAGCATTAGGATTTTATGCACAAAAACTTAAAGTGGGCTGCACAATGGTGTTGTGGTCAAAGCCTTTGCATCACAGCGAGAAGGTTGTCCATGTGGAGTTTGCTTGTTCTCCCCGTGCATATGTGGGTTTTTTTCCAGGCACTCCAGCTTCCTCCCACATTTCAAAAACATCCTATAAAGGTTATTATGTACTTAAAATTATCCCTAGGTGTGAATGTGTGGCCCTGCAACAGACTGATGATCCACTCGGGGTGTACCCCACCTTCACCCAACAGTAGCTAGGTTGGCTCCAGTGACTCGCCTTGAGAAAACCAACTTCTTACTGTGAGGCGAGAGCACTAACCATTAGGCCACAGTGCAGAAAGACTAATACACTGGTTCTACAACATTTTAAAAGATCTTTACTGACACCCAAACTTCAAGTAAAACTGACCAGTCGGTTCACTTCATGCTGAGTACCATCGTAAACTAAAAAACCGACCTGTTCATGGACTTTAGGATTCCTACAATGGGGTCTTGGAGATGCTCCACGCTTGGGCTGTTCAGATGATTAAAAGACAAGGTGGGATGAACTGCCTTCAAAGATTTTGGACGAGCCATCAGACCCAGCATTCCCTGCAGCACATTTGCACACACATGAATAGATCCAGAGCTTTGTAGTTTCTGATAGGTAAGGCATTTATTGACCATAAGAAAAAAATTATATGAATGTACAGGACAAAAACTCTCTATAATGGAACTTTAATAGTAAATTCTGCTTCAGTTCTTCAACCCAAAGAACTTTAAAAAAAAAGTGAAAATAGAAGACTTCTTTTTGACAAAAAAAACCCCAAACAAATCTAAAATGTAAAAATAAAACTAGACAAAAATTACTGACATTTTTCAACTGCACTCTAGAAGAAACATGCAAATAAGCTTCCTTTATTATTTAAGTTGACATATTAGCTTTCTGAAGACGATTTCTCTCACGAAGACCTTGTGGTAGTAAAGTTAAAAAATGTAGGGAGATGGTATTACACAACCAACCAGACTATTGCTTCCCCAGGTAGAAGGGCCTAAAAACTACGTGTCCCTCTTTAAGATACATTTCCATAACCCTATAACAAGGATAACAAAAAATCTTGAGTAGTACTGTGAGGAATAGTAATGATTAATATAGTTTGTATTTTAAGAAATGCAGTTAAAGTGCCGTCTAGAGTAACTTTTTCCCATTTGTGTAACAAATTCAAGTTTGTTTTTTCACCAGGTAATTTTGGCTACTATCACACTGAAAAACAGTCTCAAGTCTCATTTGGAATAAACAGCAAGAAAATGCTTAAAGCTAAGAAGTTAATCTAATTTAAGGTGGAAATCTCAAAATCTGACTAAAGGAGTTTGTTCTGCTTCTCTTGTGCTTTTGTTGATTTTTATAGTTTTGTACATCGTAGTGTGGTATAATGTGTATATGTGTGAGTTTGTAATTTGTCAAAGCAGAGACTATTTTTTATTTTTTTAGATTAATGTATTTCTCATTGTAAATAAAGGTTTGGGTCGACTGTATAATGGTAAACTAACACAGGATAAGTCCAGATTGCATAAACGTATCCTACCATGTTGAAATCCAGATACAGACAGCGCTTCTGGACTTCTTCAACGACTGATGAAAGCAAAGAACAAACATCCTTTGGAGACTCCTGCAGGCAAATAGATGAAATGAATGAGGCCATCAAATTGTTTTCAGTTTTAGAAAAAAAAACGGAATCAATGAAGCATTTTCAGTGCACAACTATATTTTACTGCAAGAAAGACAACTTGAGACTTTTTATAAGTGATTGTAATGACCAACATGAAGTCTGGAGTGATGGACAGTAGTAAGTGTGCCCTCTTTTATTTAGTTAAAGATTGATTTTAGTTCTTTAACTGTTAATTGTTTGTAATAAATAAATAAAAACAAAACAAGAGACGAATAATTAGATCAGTTTCTGCAGTTATTACCATATGCAAGACTCTACAAACACAAATGTTGTGTGTTTGTTGTTCTGGAGCATTTGTGCTGGAACACATGAAGATGACAGGCATCAGGATGGATCTTGAGCCATTTATTAAAACGTTTCAGAAAGAGGCCTACCTCACCCATGTTTATGATTTAAACTCTAAAAGCTCTTTCTTGGAAGATCTAAAGGGTTTGAATGTTTAAGCAAATAAGTAAGTAAATATCTTTTATAAGATTTATATGAAATTGCATTAAAAGAAAATTACCATATTTATTGAATCGATATTGCTTCCTAAAGACTGATTTTATTACCTTTTTAAGTCCAAATTAATTCAATGATGCACAACATTGACAGAGGAGAGGTAATAGCTCCAGCTACTCTGGTTTTACCTTTGTGTTCTTTTGAAATGCTTTTAGCTTTTCCAAGCAGATGCTGACAGAAGTCTGCTGCAGGTTGCTGCCAGCTGCCTGTAGGATGCAAGAATAACAACAGCAATATTTTAATAAAGTACCTTTCACAAGGAAAAACAAGGACAGCAGCACAATAGTTATTCAATATAAAAACATTTATGCAAAACCTCTTCTAATTCGGTTAACTTTTCATTGACATTTAAGTCCAACATTTGCAAAAACAACAAACACAAAACGTTTTCATCTTGAAACTTCTCAGTCACAAATCAGCTTCATATTTTGGCATGGTGGTGAGTCAAAAAACAGGTAATATGTTCAATAGAAAACGTGAGTGCGGGAACAAGTAAAGAGTTACTTCTGTTTGGATCTGAAGTTGAGCGTTGCTGAGAATTTTCCTGATCCGTTCTGCAAATTCCACTTCAGACTTTAAGGAGGAGAGCTTCTCCAGCAGGTGACTCGACAATTCCTTAACCTGGAATGAGATGTCAGTTTGATCACGGACAGGAAACTGGAAAAAAAAAAGGTCAGTGGTTTAAGTAATTAATGCCAAAAAGGGAAACTGGGCTGGATGTTGGTTGTGTCTGGATCTGAGTCCTGTTTTTATACGTCCTCATCCACTTGTGTCTCTTGGTTCTGTGTTGCTTTCAGTTCATATTTAGTGTTTTAGTATTTCAATTGAGTTTGAAAACTTATTTTTTTCCTGTCCTTCCTGTGTGGTGCTGTTTTGTCAAGTGCAGGGGTCTCAACCTTCAACATTTAAAGAGCCAATCAGGTCGATGTCTCACCAACCACAACCCAGCAGCAGCCACAAAAAAATCTACAAAATAAGACCCTAATTTGTATTTTGATTTTTTGATATTTATGAATATCAATCAATTATTATGGTTTTGTGCATGAATAAGACATACATTTACAAAAAAATATATTTTTTTGTCTAAATTGGAAAAAGGTTACAAGTTTTGACATGACTCCCTTTCAAAATAAAAGACAGTTTCATCTCACTTCCACAAAAAATAGTAGGCAGTTTAATATCAGCAGTAATTAAAAACAAGACGATATGCAGTTTATTTTATAGTTTTTGTGAAAAACTAGTAAACTCGACTATGTAGAATTAATTGAGAACTAATTAGTGACCCTTATTGTGTTTTTCAGACCATATAGCACAATTAAAATCCTTGAAACAGTCTGCTTTATAATCTGGTGAGTGTGAATTCTGGTTGTGCTTACTGACTTCGAGTTCGGTGGTACTTTAGTATGTATGTAAGAGGATTATGGGTACTGGAGTGATACGAACATTTCTTCAAATTTTTGTGAATGATTTGAAAAAAGTTTGACTGTTTTGCTTCGATTAATGTTCCTTATAGTCAGAAAAAAGGCGACTTTTTAAGATGAAAAACATTTTGATTTTCTTCAACCAGAGAGCCACAATGGAGGGGTCAAAGAACCACATGTGGCTCTGGAACCTCAGGTTGCAGACCCATGACCTAGTGCACATGTGTCAAAGTCAAGGCCCGAGGGCCGGATCCAGCCTTCAAGATCATTTTATTTTATTGTTAAATAGGGTCCGATGTTATCTTCCATTTCTAACTTGTATAACTTTTACAGAATATATTTATGGAGAGTAAGTTATTGAAAGTTATTTAAAGTATAAGTTGATTTATTCTGGAATAATATTCCTGCCTTTTATTATTCATAATTATAATAAAATGTAACAGTTTAAAAGTTTTTTAAATTGGCATTCTGCTAACTTTTCAGACTATTTTGACATTTCTTGAGATTTTTAGGCTATTTTGGTGTTTAGCTAAGACTTCAGCTACATGCTAGCTGTTTTGGCTAACCTGTGTTTTTTTTCTCTTTTTTTTTTTAAAGTTTTTTTAGGCTAATTTGGCATTTAGCTAATATTGCTGCAGCTGTTGTTCCACTATGATTTAACTTTTACAAATGCCAAATAAATTGATTCTGATTTATACTGTTCGGCCCGCAACCTAAGGTGTGTTTTGGATTTTGGCTCAACTGTATGAATGAGTTCGTCACCCTTGATCCTGTGTATCCACTTGTTCACAATCTGCAGCATTTGGGTTCTCTTCCCTGAACAACCGTTCCAGTTCAACAAGTTCAATAAGATGACACCAGAGTACCTCACCAGTCCTACCTTGAATAATTTACCAAATGTGCCAAAAAGCAACTGCTTTGTTAAAACAGTTATTTCACACTCCAAATATTGACAGTAGAGTTATTGTCAACTCAGAACAAAGGAGATTGACCTGCTGGAAACTCTTGGACTCAAAAGATTCCAGCTCTGTGAGAATGGACTTCTCAGTCAGGCTAATCTTCTTGGTTTCCTTCTCTATTCTCGTCTGAATCGTCCTCAGCTCCTCAGGAGCAAAATCTCCTCCTTCGCTGAACATCCTGGAGAAGGGAAAATCTTGTTTCAGCAGCTACTCTCCTTATACTGTATTGTTGCTCCACTTACAGCAGGTGATGTTACCTCATGGAGTTCAGCAAACCTGACACTTTGCTTCTGGTCTCTTCCAGTCTCATAGAAAGCGTCTGCCTGAAGACCATCTGATGATGTTGCGTTTCTTCAGTGTGTCGATCCAGACTATCTTGGAAGGCTGAGACTACAGCGTCCAGACTGCACAAAAATGCACACACACACTTTAACAGCAGAGCGCCAGTGTTTATGTTCTTTGATTAACTGTAATTTTTTAATGATTAACACGATCTGACAGATTTTCTTTTTTTAAAATAATATAAATATACTTTTACTTATGTCTGAGGGGTTTGTTTTTGCAGGGCCCCCTCAGGAAGCTGCTCTGCTCTTTGTTGAGTTTTACCGTCGGCTGCTGCAGACCACCCGGATACTGGATTCAGTTTTGGACAGGGTAGTCATGAATTCTTGGTTCCTCTTGCTGATAATGCTCTGGAGCTTTTGCAGCTCCATCCTGCACGTAGCAAACACTTTCAACATTTCCTCACAGAAGTTGTCCACAATCTCCTGGTGGAGCTGCAGTTCAGCTGATAAACAGAGACAACACACTGTAACTCTGTTTATGCACAAACAAAAAGAATATAGCTTGATTAAAACAAAACATTTACATAAACTGCTGCTACATTAGCTGAAAAGCTTCATTTATTGCAGGGGTGTCAAACATACAGCCTGCCAGATGGCTGAATCCGGTCCAGTCATGAAGAGATAAAAATATAAGGATGTTGGGGTAAAAAAAAGCAAGTTTCTAGCCTGTTCCTGTGGCGAGTTATGGTTCTGTAAAGAAATGACTGCAATGCACAATTCTGCCACTAGGGGAGCAAAGGAAAAGCAGCCAATGCAGGAAAAGATTTTTGGACATTAAGTGTTTGCACACTTGAATGACATTGTGAAATGTGTTACACAGGATTTGAATCCTGATATTGACAGTCTGATGAAGGCCAAAAGATGCTGAGTTTCAGGAGAGAAAGGGAGGTTTATTCTAAATTCGTACGTTCACAAATGTTTGCAAGTTTAATTTTATACTGATTAGCACATTTAAATTTTAGACAAGGCGTTTATTTTTTTTTCTATAGCTCCCTCTTGAGCTTACCATCAGGATTGTTTCAATGTGAGATGTAAGATATTCAGTCAGTGTCAAATTAAGTAAACCATTTTTTTAAAAAGTGAAATATATTTTATTTTAAATCCATTGGCCTCTGTGAATGAATGTGTAATAATAAGTAATTAAGTTACCGGTACTAGGTTGTTTGAGGCATTTTTTCCAACTGAGAAAAAACAAAGCAAAAGTAAAGCTACAGATAACAAGTTTTCCATATATTATTTTGCTTCGATGTTACTGGTCCGGCCCTCTTGAGATCAGACCCCCGAACCAAAATGAGTTTGACGCCCCTGATTTATACTCTTCTACAAACACATGTATGTGTCTGTGTGTGTTACCCAGGCGAGGCTGGCATATGTGGGTCTGGATGTGCTTTGGGTTTAGCTGCTGCAGCTGGAGCTCCTGTTCAATTCGGACCGCATCCTTCCTCTGTGCTACCATCGCAACGGAGGAACTCAACACTTCACTGAAATGTTGCTCCAGGTGGTCCAGAAATAGAACTCGGAACCTGCTCATCAAACATTCAGTCTGAGCAAAGAAGTCTCCTCATAGGTCCATCAAAGAAAGAATCTGAGTACCTGGTCAGAGTGTCTGTGAGGATCTCCACAGGAAACGTGCTGAGGTGTGTTTCTTGCTGCAGACTGCTGGGCAGGTTGGGTGCGAGGCATCTGAAGGTAGGACCAGTGTAGATCACACCTCTTGTTGATGTAAAGGTGGCACAGAGCTTAATATCACTGAGTTCCAGCAAAGGAGACTCCATCTGAAAAAAAAAAATAATAATATTTAAGCATAAGTTACCCAAAACCTAATTAGGTATGCAAACACTCAGAGAAACACTAAACCCTAAAAAACCCTTTTAACTGGAGGTTCCAGTTAGAGAACTGAAATGTAAAGCTAAAATCACATAGTTTTTGTCACTATGCATTCATTAAAACATAATGGTCATTTACCTAGTCAATAAACTCATAAAATATACAAACTAACACCATGATGTACAAAGAATCAAATAATAAATGGAAAAATAGCAATGAAACATTGTGAGTACCGTATTTTCCGGGGTATAAGTCGAAAGAGCAAAAAATGTCTAATCAAGAAGAAGAAAACCATATATAAGTTGCTCTGGAGTATAAGTTGCATTTTTAGGGGAAAAGTCTAACGTTTCAGAACAAATCCGCCAAGTCCAGCACAGCTAAAAATAAATAAATAAAAAATCCTAATCTCTTGATCTGTATAAAAACAATACCAAAGTTTTGGATAACACTTTTTCTGCCACTGTCAGTAGCAAATATTTATACTCAGATGCAGTGCGCTCAAGTGGTTATTAGAGGAAACAACCGCTATAGTACAACTGGTGTTTAACGGGAAAGCAACAAATTGTTATTCTAAAAAAACCCACACAAGTATAAATTGCACCCCTGGAAAAATATGAAAAAAGCTGCAACTTAAACTCTGGAGAATATGGTAATAGTTTGGTCAATTCAGACTTTTTAAATAAACAGGGAAAAAAAGCATTTTTCCTGCTCATTAGTCACCTTATTGAAACAATTGTGCGAGTTGTGAGTTGTGTCTGCATTGCTCTGCCAAACAACTGTCTTTGTGGACTCATCCAGCTGAGTACTTGAGTGTGAGCAGAGAGGCGAACCGGAGATCAGCCTGTCAATGCTAGAGGATGAGAGGTGGAGCTTCTGCAGGTCTTCTAAACCCTAAACAGAAAAGAATTAAATAGCATAAGAACTTCACTTCTTGCCTTTTGTTAAGAAAGGATGTAGCTGGGAAGCTAAACTACATGTGTGGGGTTTGTGGTTGTCATGGTTACCGGTTGGTATGCTTGGGTGAGATGGAAAAAGGAGCTGAGGGTTTTACTGTAGAGGAGGAGTTCCTCCATGAGGAGAGCAGGAAGATGACTGAGAACCTCCCACTGTTCAGAGACACATTCTTTGCAGCTGCACAGTAACACACAGACACACAAACATGGTTCTTGTAAAACTGAAGACTGTTGTTGTAGAGCTGCACTCAAATAACAGTTTCAGCATGTTCTAAATCCATGGCAGTCAATGACAAAAAAAATAATAAATGTTTCCAACATGATGACATGTCAACAATAAAAAAACTTCCAAAAGTCAATCCTGGTGACATTCTTTTTATTACTGCACCTGTGCTCGATATCTTGCAGTAGTTTTTCACTTTTCTCAAGAAGGGATTTCATAACGTCCTCACTGCTTGCTTGACGAAGTCTCTGGATCAGGTTGTCCAAGTTCTCCCTCTTCCTCTGAAAAATGTAGTGAAGAGTGGTGAGGACAAACACCATTTTGAAGATCCAAAAGAGATGCTTCACAAGTTAATCAGTATGTGAGGATTTATATACTTCCCATCTTTTAGACACAGTTGACAGGCCACAAAAAAAGCAAAGGGGGAAGTCATCTCCTCTGGAGTAATCTCCCGATTATATGAATTCTGATAATATAATGGTCACATGTAAAGCTAGAATAGTGGATCTTTTCAACAGACCTGTTGTAGAATTATGAAGCCCAACAAGGAAATTGTTTTCGTGATACTAAGTTATATAAATCAAATTGAATTAAATTGAAATTGTCAAGGCGAGGTGTGTCAACAACAAAACATCACAACCTTTCTGCAATACTCCATCATCTGTCATTCTTTTGCACACCCTCTCTTTTTTACATTAGGGGTGTCCAACTTCAGGCCTCGAGGGCCGGCCTCCTGGTGTTTTTTTCAGAAATTCTGTCTTATCTACTGTTGATTACCTGGATCAGGTGTGTTTGGCTAATTAGGAGCCTCAATGGCAGGTTGGTTGGAAAACATGTAGGACACCGGCCCTTGTGGCCTGGAATTGGACACCCCTGGTCTATATTATTGGAAATACAGCTGATGAATTCTATATTCACTTCTATGCTGATGAAACCATTTTGTACACAGATAACTCCTTCCTGAACACTGCATTGTCCTCTTTACAGACCAGCTTTAACTGTTTTCAGCACAACTTCTCTAAATGTTTAGAAATGTCAACAGGAATCTCTGAGATCAGAGTTGTTAACTGCTACAATTACTTATGCATTTGGGTGGACGGCTTCCTTTAACTTAAACACATAAATGTCAAATAAACATGGGTCAGATCTCAAAATGGTTTTCTCTATTGCAGCAAATCTACTAAACAATTCACAGTTAAACTTACAGTCCTTACTGTTTTTGGTTTTGCTGAAATTATTAACACCAATTCTTCTAAACCCTCCTCCATACACTGTCTATAATCACTCCCTCATTCAATTTTCAACTAGGAGCCTTTGTTTTACCCACCACTGCCATCCTAACTCACCATTACTGGCCTTTTCTCCATTCACCTAGGCAAATCAACTGGTATTTATTGATTTATGAAACTCTTGGTAGAAAAAAAATTATAGCTGTAATCCCTGCTTTGCAGAGGTAAAGTGGTCGACCTCTGATCAGTAGATCGCAGGTTCGGTTCCCGCTTTTCCTGCCCATGTGGTGAAGTGTACTTGGGCGAGACACTGAACCCCACTTTGTTCTTGTTGGTAGTGGAACCGCCATCAGTGTTTGATTGTGTGAATGGGACAGTGGCTGTAAGTAACTTTGGACCTTCTAAGAACGTAGTAAAGCGTTACATAGATATACGCTATTTACCATTTATAACTTTAATTGTTTTTCAGTCCTATCATACCAAAAGCCTGCACTTCTTTTGATTGCTCCTCTTTTCAGGTCTCTGCTGCTAATAACTGGAATCATTTGCAGAAGATTCTAAGGCCAAATCTGAATTCTTCCCCTAACTCTCTGCCTCCTCCCTACCCCTCCAGTTGTAGGGAGAGTTGAAGCTTTAGGGGTGCCTGAACTTGTTTTTTTTAAAGGTAATGTGTGAAGATTTGTGTTGACAGAGGGATCAATGCAGAGAAGAAATGCATTTCTTCATGTGGGTGTAGCACAGCAGTTTACATTTAAATGTAAGTAATGACTTTTTGTTTTTGCATAAAGCTATAAAACTGATGTTAAGTATTTTCCGAGCACTGACAGCTACATGCTAACGTAGAAGACCAGCAACTATTGATGATGGTATTAAGTATTAGTAACGTCCGAATTTAATTCAACTTTTTTTCCCAAAACTCTATGTTTGGAGAGCTAAGTATAGCGGTAGGGAGAAGTCGTAGGGGAAGAATTCAGATTCAACATAAAGCTCTGCACAATTACGCTAGAACCCACTTTCCAGAACTCAAGATATCATCCAAGATCACTGCATGTTACTAATTTTTCTCCTTGTAACACTTGGCTTTATATTTCATCTTATTTGTTGTTAGATTTCTATTTCGTCTGGAGTTTTTTTTTTTTTTTTTTGCAATTTCTGTCTGTTGAATTTCATTTGTTGAAAGCATGCACTTTGGCCAAGTCACCTCTTTACGGTAAATTAATTTGGTTCTCAATTCCTGGTTATATAATAGTTATATACTGTACATCCTGAAATATATATGTGGACTCATGGGTAATGCTATTACTATTAAGCAAGGATTTCTATTTTTAAATCATAAATACAATACAATTGAAGCTACAAAAGTCACCTTTGAGGTTAAAGTCTTCCATCTTTCACATTCTTTGATTTTATTAATTAGTAGCATTTAACCTTAATGCAAAATCATTTTTCCTTGTCATGACTTCCACAAACAGAATCTGTGTCCCTCACTGCATATTTCCTAATTGGAGACAACAATGCTTCTCTGTTGGAATTAAATCATGAATGGACTATTTAACAAGGAGTTCCTAATTTCTAAAAGATCAAGCAAACGGAAAACTCTAATTCTTTTAGTAGAGTCCTCACATCTCTGTGTAATGTTTATTTGACTTAGCCATGCTCACGTTAAAGTGTGCCTCACCTCTGTACGCTGTTGCAGAGAACATTTGAGGTCATCCAGACGCTGCTCCACCTTTTCTTGTATCCTCTCTGATCTGAAAACATGCTCCTCCCATTGTAAGGCTGCAGCTTTCACTACAGCGAACACATGCCCGCTTAGTTTGAGAGCATGCTGGGCCACAGCGTCACAGCACATCTGCATAAAGACCAACACGTAAACGTTTCAGTCCGTATGAAAGAATCACCGTCAGGTTTGTGTGACTCACTTCTAGAGCAGCCAGTCGCCCCTCATCCCGACTCTGGCGCTGTCTGATCAGAGGCAGGAGCTGAGAAGTCACTATGTCATTCACCTGCTCCTCTGAAAGCTGCAGGGCTGAGAGCGCCTTCTGCAGGTTGAGAGGGAAACATGTTTGCACCTAAATACAGGTTCACTTGGGCTTACTAAGACCCATTAAAATAGTTTTTTTGTATTTTTAACGTTTTTGTGGCATTTTTCTCATAATGGAAGACATAAATTAATAAAATCAAGATTAAAATGACATTTCTGAGTATTTCTTTTTTTAATTGCTTTAAATCAGGTGAAGATGAAAAAAATGCATTTTTAAAAAGGGGATATTTTTACCTTACAGTGCTCCACTTCTCTCAGCAGATCGTCCCATGACTGCTCTTCACAACAACGACAGTGAGTCAGGAAGTCAGAGTGAAGATGATCTGAAGACGCAGACACACTACAAGGTTTCCTGACTGTAGAGAAGCAGCTTTCAGCTTAAATGTGGACTGAGACACTTACCTAACTGGGAATTTAAAGATGTCAGCTCCATAAACCAATCTGACACTAAAGCTGAGGAGCAGGCGGGGGGGACCAAAGAGCTGAAACAATGAGATAATGCGTCACAACACAAAAATCAGTTTGTTTCTCTCATAATGTTCTTTGCTGGCTTTGTTACCAGATTTTGCAGATGACGTCACAGCGTTGTTCTGTCAAAACTCGTTGGGTTTGTTCCCTCTGCTCATCTGGGATCAGCTGTTGCTTCTCATCTCGCCCACTAAAAGTCCTGCAACACAAACTCTGATGATTCTGTGGCTGTAGAAGAAAACAGAACTGATTCCTAATCTACAATCTACAGCTAAAGCTGTCAATGAAACACTTCATTAATTCCAGAAGGGCAAAAATGCCATTCGTCCTGGTGAACCCACCTGAATTGGTCAATGATTTCCTTCTCCTTGCTTCTCCTCCAGCAGGTCAGACCATCCTCCCACTGCTGATGGAGCTGAGCTTCCTGCTGCAGGGTCTGCTTCTTCAGGTCGAGCTCAACACGAGCAGCACAGCGGCGGTTAGCGATCAAGGCCAGGTTCACTTTCTGAAGCACAAGGAGGGAAAGAGTGAGCATTAGTGTGGTGGGGTGAAAAGCACCAAAGGTGTAGAGGTGTATACCGTGGCTTCAGTATGAAACAGTCTGTGTACAGCGGGAGGAGTCAGGAAGCCGATCTTCTCCACCATGTGGCAGAAACGTCTGAGAATCGCTTGGATCTAGAATGAAAAACAAAAATGCACAATAGTTAAGAGTAGGTGGAGGAAACAACATTTTACTTTAAAGTCATCGATGTAGTTACACATCAAAGCTCAGACACTGGTTTAACAAATCTGCCAGTATTTTGTCTTTTTTTTCTGGTATTACTATGGTAATGATCGCATATTAAGGTTGAAATTCAAGAGAAAAAATAAGTCTGACCTCACTGCCACGTCGTTTTTCAACCTCTCTCAGTCTGAGGTTCAGCTCTGAGATCATGGTCTTCTTTAGCTTGACCTCTTCTTCTACTTTATCCCAGAGAGCGTACACCTCCTAATATGCACACAAACACAACACATTTGAGATGCTCACAAATCTATGTCACTGTCCATGAACTGCAGTTTGAGTCTTTAAATGCAGATATTGTATTGTTGTTGATGCTATTGAAAGCCTCACAACTTTAGCTACAAAAGGTTTTAAATTTTGATGGTTTTTTTTCTCCTTTTTTTGTTCCTCTATCTTTCTGTTTAAACAAATGTCTGAAAGTTTTTTTCTGGATTCCTATTTCCATGCGAACCTTCAAACTGAGGTCTTCCAGCTTCCCCATCCTGTCCTTTAGGATGTTCAGTCTGAGGTCCACCTCCTCCAGAGAGGACAACGTTTGCTTACAGAGGTTTGTCACCTGGATCTCACACTCCTGAAACAACAACAGGGGAAAAATAAAAACATCAGTAAATATGTAGAATTAAAGTCACACTCCAATCATTGATCAGTTGTAAAAGCGTTCCCAGTGGTCTTTGAATTAGGATTATGCTGTTTTTAATTAAATATTTCTCAAATAATGTCTACTTTTTATGGTTTGAATATCAGTAAATGTATATTTACTACCAATTGTGCCTGTTTCAAGTTATTTCAGTGACCACTGTGGATTTTAGTGGTCACTAACAAACCATTTCACCCACACATAAGACATGTTTTGTTTAGAGCTTGCATCGGTGTCTAAACAATGCAGTAAGCAGTATACTGTATGCTATTTATGTTATAGCCTATTATAAGAAGAGTTTTGTGCACCTGGGACAGCTGACTCAGCTGTGTCTCCATCTGTTTCAGAGCCTCTTCATGTTTTCCACAGTTCTTCTTCTTATTTCGATCAATGATGTTAGAAGACGGACACTGAACTGAGAGGAAGAGGAAAGGACATGATTGTTACTGTCTAAGTGACAAAAAGTAAAATATATCTAGTCCTTCAACTGCTGATACCAACCTACAGAGTCAGGAAGTCTGGTGACTTCATCAGCCTCTTCCTCAGGTTTATCACGCAATGTCTGCTCCCTGCTAGAGGTCAGAAAGAACAAGAGATTCATACACAGGGATGAGTAACAGGATGAGAAGATCGGCTAGCGCTTTTTGCTTATGATCAGGCCATTTATAGCCGAAATAAACAACAAAAAGGTCATTTTCTAGGACATAGTTTCTGCAGAGGGGCAGTAGTTCATTCAAAATTTGTCTCTGAGTTGTAAAACTGTTAACGTAGTTCAAGGGTGGTCAAACTATAGCCTGGGGGCCATATTTGGCCTGTTAAACTGAAATAAATGACTTTGATTACTCTTATAAATGTTTTATACTCCTTTTAGTTCAGATGTCTCCCTACAGGTGGCGCACTACAAATGAATGAACCTTTGTTTAGGCAGAAAGTTATTCTGCACTCATGCAGTGTTTGAAGATTTGCTGTTTTTCCGATATTCATGGTTGATTTCCAAGTCGGACAGTCATTTTTCCAATTATTCTAACATAAACGCAGCATTTCTCTGAGTTTCAGACATTCCCTGAGAGACATCAACCCATTGGTAACAATGGCACTAAAATGAGAACAAAACCCAGAGTTTTGAAGTAAAAACTCCAAAATACTCTGTTTTAAACTCATTTTCAATCAAGATTAAAGCATGTTTATCTGCAGGTCCTCTGTTATTTCTTTGTTTTATGAGGTGAATCACCAAAGCCACCAGCCTGTTCCTGGTCCGACCATTATCTCAAATTTAGAACCCTTTGTGGCCCACAGGTAAAAATGTTTGCCCATCCCCACCGCCCCTCTTCCCGTCACCCATGGAGCTTGCAGCCCACCCCAATTTTTTTCAAATAGCTTTTTCTTTTTTGTCAACATCTGAATCCCAACGAATTGACTAAAGAAATACTCAGAAATGCACTTTTAAGCTTAATTTCCTTCATATTTGTCTACCATGAGAAAAATGCCACAAGAACATGTAAAAAAACACCAAAAACAAGGTTTTCATATTGTGAGAGCCCACCTGTTATTACTGCTGCATGCGGTGTCATCTTCAACACACAGGTGTTGTGTCTTCATGTCTCTGCAGATAAACACCTGCAACACAATTTATTACATTTCCATGCAAAATGAAATGGCACAAAACTACTGTTTGCAGATGTAACACTGTTGTTAAACAAATAAATCTATTATCTTCTCTAAAAATGAAAATGTTATTGTTACTGTGTAATATTTGCCTGCCAATTTTATTGTGTCTATGGAGCAGTTTTGCTTTTAAATCGAACTAAATGAGTAAATATTTACTTAAGGCTGGTTTTTAAAAGCTTCTTTTTTCCCCCCCATCATACTCTAGAGAAGCCCTCACACAATCAGTTTTTTTCCCGGTCAAAGTTTGTTGGGCCCACCTCAGAGTCGAACAGAACCGCCCTGCTGTCCCCCATCCTCACGGACAGTCAGGGTTCAGACTTCACCTTCTGTTCTTCTCGTTGCTGTGGACCTGTACACCGGTTCTTCTCCGTCCGCTGAATCCAATAGCGGTGTCACCTGCGGCTTGCACGTTACCGTGGCAACGTGTCGCGGCGCGTGACAGACAAAGAAAGTGGTGGGGCGTTCGCGGTCCCTCCGATAAAATTGTTCATGTTCAATTAGCAGCTAGTTTTTTTGTCTGTCATTTTTCTGCAGGTGCATCTTTATTTTACACACTGAAACACCCACACCACAGTTTTTAAGAGAGTCATGATTCAAAGCTGAAGGTATTAATGGGTTTTGCATCTCTACAATTCTTATGGTAGTTGTGGTAGAAATGTTTGTGGTTTCGTGTCAACAGAACCCCTAACTTTCCATTTCATGATTAAAACATTGCTGACTGGCATTCTCAGTTATATGGATATCTTCTTATATTGTTTTTCTGTTTTCTACAGTTCAGTTACCTTTTCCTGTAGATTTTTTGACAGCTTTTCCCAAAACTCAGGATCCAGAAATAACACTGTAACTTTGTTTTAAAAACATGCACTCAAGCTGATATAAAAGGTTTTGAATGACAGCTACAGGTAACCCTCCTCACCCGTGACCAGTTTTCCAGTAATCATTGTGTGTTTACAAAACGTCTGGAGTTTGTGGGCTCCCAAGATCCTTGCATCCTTGGTACACATTTCATTACCATTAATTTGTAAAATAACTTGTGCATTTAGATCCTTTTAAATAAACTGATCTTTTCAAAGCAGCCCATACATTGATGATATTCTATAGATATATAAAAGACATCTTTAAAATGTTTTTACCTAAATAAGTGCAAGATAATTTTATAGAATGGAAGCATTTTGCACTGAACTTGCCTTCAAGGAGGAGAGAATCCTGAAGATTCCAGGCAGCAAAGAATTAAGGTGACTGCAAAAGGAGGATTTACAGAACTCAGTGGTGTGGTAACATTTTTCTCTGACCGACATCCAGAACATTATATTAATTGGACTTACTAAGGGGATGTATACCACAATATTTATTTAACTTTTTATTATTTTTCAGCAAATTTATTTTTGTTTTGGGATAAAACGCATACATTTATAGAGGGTTCACAATTTCAGAAGATCCTGTGTGATTTAAAAGACACATGTTAATGAGATGAAGAAGTTTTTGTGAACTTCATTAGTTTCCTGTTTCGTTTTTGTTTGTTTTTTTTGCACAACGTTATAAAACACAATGTTTCTTTTTTTTTGTCGTTATTCTCTATTCAGTATGTGCGACTGCTGGATAGTACAGAGAGATTAAGTTCATGTTACCCAGCAAACTTTGTTCATTTCTATGATGTGCATTGCTCTAAAAGTAGGGTAAAATTAAGTCCACTTGAATTCAAATAAAAAAAAAATGCTGCACAGACTTTAAAACTTCTTTTATTTTTCTTTCAACTGAACATTTTCGAGAGTTTAAACTGGAGATTCTACGATTAGTTCCACAGATATTGATTGCTTTCTTTGATGTTCATTTAAATTCAGCATCAGTACAGTATGAAAACCTGCAGTACGATGTCCGAGCTAT
Source organism: Oryzias melastigma (assembly GCF_002922805.2). Lineage (NCBI taxonomy): Eukaryota > Metazoa > Chordata > Actinopteri > Beloniformes > Adrianichthyidae > Oryzias > Oryzias melastigma. The sequence goes on along the minus strand of NC_050520.1, from coordinate 32,756,939 downwards.
TATTTATTACAGGATGTCAGTCTGACTCGGTGGTGTCACTGCCAGTGCTGTCATCAAGCTTCTCAGCTACAAATTCGGTACAGTTTAACTTTGATCTCAGGGCTCGCTTCCTGCTGTCGAGAAAAAAAAGCATCAATAAATATGTTTTGCTACAAGGAAGAGTCAAAGAAGACATTTATAGTCAGGTATCACCTGCGGTAACAAAACTTTCCACGACCTGGCAGTTTCTCCTGTGGGAAGACAGGAAGATGTCATTTTTGTCATAAACAAACAGAAACAACCTATGCATCATCGCAACATTCAGCTTAAGAACAGCTTTACAGCCTTTTTTTAAGTGTTGTTGAGTTTTATAAGGAACTTAAACATGAACTAAGTTAACACCCTCATTGGAAGATATATAATTCTTTAGCAGAATTTTTTGGATCTAGGAGAAACATGCCACACATCCATGTTCTTGTGTTGTTGATGCCAAATTCTGATCTCTGACCTCTGGCATCAACACAGAACTGCTGCGCACTAGATATTTTCTCTTTTTCTGACCATTCTCTGTAGATGTTAGTGGGCAAAAATCCCAGCAGGACTGTAGTTTCTGAAATACTCACACCAGCCCGTCTGGCACCAACAACTGTGCCACGTTACCAAAATCCCTTTTAGCCTCCCTTCTGATGTTCGGTTTGAACTGCAGCACATCGTCTTGACCATGGCTACAGAATTAACTGCATTTAGTTGCTCCCAAGTGATTGGCTGATTAGAAAATTGCATTAATTAGCAATTAAACAGGCGTACCTTATAAAATGGTCAATGAGTACAATCATTGTTAAACCCCCTCTTAATTACTACTATCATTCCGTTTTCTTGTCAAAACAGAGAACCAAATAGTAAAAAAAAGACAATAGAATAGAAAGAACAGTCATGTGTAATGATAAATGTGACAGAAAAGGTTACTGAAAGACATACAGACAGTCATAGGTAAACAAACAAAGCAATTGACAGCTTGTTCAAACCAAATTTACACAGTCAAAAAAGCTCACTCACTTTAGATCCTTCCACAGCAGAACTGACCGCCGTCTGCTGGGCCGTGCCATAAACCTCACTGGGTTCTGAGCAACAAGAACCACAACTTGCTTTACCTGGACGGTAGGAGACGTACACATTCAAAACATTCTTCAAAACTGTATCTCCATTCACTCTGTAAACCTCTTTCCAGCTGCCCTGTATGCTGAGAAAATGTTCCACTTTGGATGCATTTATGCTCTAACAAGGTATAACTCACTACACATCTGTATTGAAGCTTGCCATATTAGATAAGGGGTTTGATGTTCACCAGTCCTGGCTGCAATAAAAATAGCCCTGGCACATTTTCTATTCGGTAAAGTAGGGCAGTTTTTACTCCTACTGTCAGTTGTGGGACATGGCACAATTTAATGACACCAAGATGCTGTTATTTAGGATTGTGCTCCCTGTAAGGTCCAGCATATACTCAACTTTAGCTGCAGACCCAACGCATTCTTCCCCCCAACTTGTCATATATGGGCGTATGGATAGGGCAGCCTACACATCCCTTCTGACATTTTGGCTGTTCCCATTAAATCAGGGGTCCCCACCCTATGGGCCGCCAACCGGTACTAGTCCGAGGGCCACCTGGTACCAGGCCACAGACAGGGAATACATGCATACGCTAATCAGGGGTACCTAACCCTCGGGATGCAGACTAGAACTGGTACATTAACCAGGTACCAGTGTTGTGTCCGTTATCCAATCCGGTACCGCATCCCAAGGCTTGAGGACCCATGATTTAATGGGAAGAGCCAGCATGTCAAGAAATGACAAGTTGGAGACACCCAAAACATCAAAAAGTGACATGGAGGGGACCCTAACAATACAACCATATATGAGAGAATGCCTTGGCAGACCAGATGCATTTATTGCTCTCATGTTTGTGAGTTTCTTTCATTCTTGAATGGTGTCACGTCCGCTGTCTTGCCCTTAAATGTGCACACACTGTACAGCTTTAAGGCATTTTGAAGATAAAACCCATACGATCTATTCCACCAGACCCTGCAAGATAGGAGGAATTCCTCACAACTCTGACCTTCAGAAGTCCTTTCTCGTGGCTCTTCCACTTCTTCACTGCTTGCACTCTTTTCACTCTAAGAGAAACAGCCTTTGTTATTACATCACCATCTTCACAACATTTCCCTTCTTTTGCTTCCCTTTACCTGATGAGAGTTCAAGTTAAGCTTGCGCAGACGTGTCCTCAGTTGTAGTTGTTCTCCCTTTGACCTCAGCAGCACAAGCTCCAGTTTGTCCGATTTTTCTGTGAGCTCTCGGACACGTGCCCTATACTGATCTTTCTCGTGCAGGAGCAGCCTCACCTCTTCCTGCTTCTGCACCTGCAAAGCCAGAGCCTGAAACAACAAACAGAAGTTGCTATATATGCTGATGAGATTGTCATCTATCTTTCATTACCCGTTCCTCACCTTGTCTCTCTCTTGGATCACTTCCTCCAGTTGTCGCAGAGTTTGCTTGCCCTGCTGACAGTACATCTTGGCATCTCCTTCCAATTGAGTGCAAAGCAGCTCTAGTTCTTCCTTTTCTTCCAGACTCTAAAAAAAAATATGGTGTAAGCAGAAAACAGAAGCTGTTCCCACCTGGACACCACACTCATATTTTTCCAATCTTCCATTGTCCAGTTTTGGTGACTCTGTGTGAATAATTGCCTCGGTTTCCTGTTTTTCCTGACAGGATTTGCACTCAGTGTGGTCTTCCGCTGCTGTACTATCTGCCTCAAATGCATCAAGTTGCTCCCAAATGATTGTCTGATTAGAAACTTTCGTTAATGACAAGTTGAACAGGTGTACCTATCAAAGTGGCCAGTGGGTGTGAACTATAAAATATTGAACTGGAAAGGTTTAAAGGGGATACCAACAATATTGTTGTATTGTCCTCAATTCCTGTTTTGAGACTGTAATTTGCTGTACTTGATTTCTAAATGTATTTTCCCTCTCAAACAATAAAACGTATTTTCATGTTTTTTCTTCACATCTCCTTGTCATAATTTATTCTTGTTCCTCTCCCGCTCCTTCTGTTACTAACCTTGGTTTTTTGCTCCTCTGCTTTATGCAGCTCCCTCCTCAGTCTGAACACTGTGGTGACCAGGTTCATGGGAGCAAAGCTCTCCGGCTTCAGAGTCTGTGTCTCTTTTGGCTTTTCCTCCTTTAGCTCTTCCTTAGGTTGTAACACAGGCTCATCCGGGATTGACGGGCTCTGAAATACGTATATGTTAATGTGTGTCAGTTACTGTGTCATAGAGGCTATAAATAAGCATATTTTCCTATTAAACACTTTAAAAAACTCTTCTCTTCTTAAATATGGTTACAAAATTTTTGCGTTTCAAACTCTTTCAGAGTTCTATTCCAATATATGAAAGGCTTGGTGTCATATTTTTCGGAACGGGCACAAACCGCAATTCCTAATTTCTCCTTCATGATTAATTTAAAATGGTTGGTATGTCTGTGAATTACAAAAAGACACTTCCCATGTTACCACCAAATACGAGACCTTGAATGGTGAAAGTTTAGCTAGTTTTATTTTCAATGTCCAAAAACTCACTTAAAAACTTGCTTAGCGTAGTATGAACATGAGAGTTCTGAATGCGGAAGACCAAAATGTAGCCATGTTTATATGGAATTAGCATGGGAAGTGGTCACTTGAACGCACATTGCAAGGTTGGTGTAAATGTAGCATTAAGCTGCTGTACATTCACTCCTAGCATGTGCTGCACATTCAAGGAAACACTATCTGTGGTTTCATGAATCCTTATTCAGCCGGTGGTGTTACACACTGGACAAGCAGGGTGCAGCAGAGGGGATTCTTCTTATTATATTATTTTGTTTTTTTGTCCACCACCATGGTAGAGGCTTGGTGTGAAGAGTTAAAGCTGTCCAAATCCTGAAAATCTTGCTCCAAACATCATCTTTCACAGCTCTATTCTGATAAATAAAAAACATGGTGCCATATAATTCCGGCCAGGCGCAAACCACAACTAATAATTTCTCCTTCGTGATCATGTTTGCAATGTTTGGCACTTCTGTGTTTTGAAAAGGACGCCATCCACCTGTCACTACCAAATCCAAGTCCCTGATTGGTCAAAGTTCCACTGTTTAGTGATTTCGTAGTCAAAAGCTTAACTGGTAGGACTTTTAGTGCACGATCGATGAACACTTGACTTGTACTTAGAAGACAAAAACTAATTTAAAAACTTGGGTAGGGATGCACAAACGCGAAAGCTCTAAACGCAGAAGCTCATAGACTTGTCATCAAAAGTGGCTGCTTGAATGCAAGTCGATGTGACTGATGTGTATGTTCTTTTACTGTTTAATACTATCAATGTATTGACTGTCATTGTTTGTGTGATGGTTGTACCTTCGCCTCTGGCATAGTTCTCATTGTTTTTCGCTTCCAAAGTCGGGTCTCATTTTCTGCTTTTAGCACAGTGTTCTTCAGACGTTCCACCTGCAATCAAAGATCAAAGCTCCAAACATCCAGGTCATGGTTTAAGGCACACATGTCAAAGTCAAGGCCCCTGGGTCGGATTAGGATAACTATATCTGGCCCTCAAGATCATTTTATTTCATTGTTATTAACATTCGCAGTCTGATGTTATCTTGAGCTCATTTCTAACTTGAATTTTTTTGACAAAATATATTTTATGGAGAATTAAATATTGAAAGTCATTTAAGGTTTAATTTGGTTTATTCTGGAATAATTTTACTGTCTGTTTTATTCATAATTATGTTAAAAAGTTATGTTTTCAAAGTTTTAAAAATTGCCATTCTGCTAGCTTTTTGGACTACTTTGGCATTTACTAAGATTTTTTTGGCTATTTTGGAGTTTAGCCAATTTTTCAGCTGCATGCTAGGTGTTTTGGCTAACCTAAGCTTTATTTTGATTTTAGTTTTTTAGGCTAATTTGGCATTTAGTTAATATTGTAGCTGGCTATTAGCTTCAGCGATTTCAGCTATTAGCTTAAATGATTTCAGCTACCAACTTCAGCTTTTCAGCTATCAGCTTCAGCATTTTTAGCTATCAATTTCAGGATCTTCAGCTATGAGTACTAGCATCTTCAGCGGCCAAATTCAGCTTTCAGCATTCCCACTAGCATTATCGAGGGTAATGCTATATATCTAGTTCATAATTATGTTAAAAAATGACTGTTTTAAAGTTTTAAAAATTAAGTTTTAGAGTGTTCTATAAATATTCATCCTGTTCGGCCCTCGACCTAAGGTGTGTTTTGGATTTTGGCCCCCTGTGCGGCTGAGTTTGATACCCCTGATTTAAGGGGATCCATGTCTGGATGTAGCTGACCTCTATTTGCAGATCTCTGTTAGCCAGTAAGGCGTTGCTCTTCTCCTGGTTCAGAGCATTGATGTCGGCCATCAGGCTGTAGTTGTGATCCCTGAGGTGCTTCACCTCCTCAGTCAGATACTCCCGTTCACTTCGTAACTTCTGAAGACGTTCAGTCAACTTTATCAGCTCACGATCCTTTAGCTTCTGTTGGAAAGACCACGCCTTCTACATGAGACAAGGAACATTTAAAAATCTTATAACCTCTTCTATCCCAACCTGGTTTTTCTGCCAACCTGATCTTCTGCAGCTGAGCAGGCCTGCTGCCGGAGCCTCCTCTCCTCCTGCAGTGCCCTCTGTAAGTGGCTAAGCTCTGACATCAAGAACGCAGTCAACCCAGATTCACCAACCGTGTCTAAACAGAGAACTGAAGGGTCAGGAGTGGAAGCAGCAGAAGAAAACAGGCTGATGGAGAAGCAGACAAACCAATGAGGATGCTGAAGGTCTTGTTGGGCTCCTTTCCAGTAATGCGACTGTAAAGGTTGGGATAATCGAGCTCGAGACTCTCCAGAAAGGCGGTGTAACCTTTCACACCCGTCTTCTGCAGGGTGTCCAGCAGGAACCCTGCAAGTCAGAAACCAGGTGCTATGATGAAGGACGTGAAATGTTGTCTGACTTTTAGTAACTTTAATTGTTTTCAACAACTTACACTTGACAATGTGAAAGAAATGTGTGGCATTCGAAAGTTAAACTTTTGCTGTAAAAAGATAAAAGAATCTCAACACAGTCTGGGTAGACTTCTGATGTAGGATGAAGAAGGGGAAGCAGGTTTCATTTTCTTACACAGATACCTACGTTTTCCAGAGATTGGAAATCTATCAGGTCAGTATGGGCAATGTTTGAGAAAAAAACTTTCTCAATGGGAAAATTAGATGAGGTTATTTTGGAAAAAGTACTGGGTACACTTTATACACGCTCACATAATTTCCGGTTTGATAGCCCCAACTTCACAAAAAGTAATCAACACCAGGGATACAGAGCGCCAGAGAGGTCCTACCGGACTGGATACAGTGTGAGTGCCTCTCGGACTTTTGAAGTTACGTAAAGACTCCGGTGTCCGCACCGCAACCAGACCGATTACAGTGTGAGCCCAGGGTTATACAATACTGTGCATTCAGCAGGGATCAAAGCAAATGTGTATCATGTAGATTAGGACAATCACAAAACACTCTGGTTTACATTTGTCTTACTTCCTGTTTCTAGAGACAAGCTTTCTGACGGAGGGAACATTAGTCATTGCTGTCGCAACTTAAACTTCACACAAACAGCTTGCCGAGATTTTTTTCAGAAAACTCAAATGTTGTTCACCAAACCTCAGAAACGATTGACATGTAGCTTTGAATATTTTGACTGAACAGAATTTTATAGTACATTAATTTTTGAGAGAATAAATATCAAACTTTTTCCAGATTAGTTCAGGTCTTTCAAATCATTTTCAGGCAAAAAATAAAAAAAATAAAAAATAAAAAAGATTGGCCCAGATGATGGTTTCTTTGAATCCTGATTTTAGGTTTGTCTCATTACTGGCCAGGTGAGACAACCAACTGGACATGACCTGTTTGGAAGTACCATTTGGGCTCCTTGCTTGGCCCAGTTCAGGATCCTGTGCCTCCATCAGGTTGCAAAGTTGAACCTGAGTGTGGTACACAACTGCTGTGATGACTAATTATTTGTGCAACATCTAACTTCCTCATTCAGGTAACAAAACTTCATAAACACTCTTGGTTTATTGGTAGATAGATAATTTTACTGTTATCAGCGTTGTGCAGGGGCATAAAACTATTTCATGTCCATGTTTGGTAGGGGTATGCCCTTGTTAGATTACTAGTTTTGTACTTTCATATATAAAAATAGTTGGTTGGTCAAAGTCTCTAATTGTCATTTGACAGTATGCCTTGAAGTCAGGTAATGGGGTTGTTCAATACCTCAGTGTTCTTTGGCAAAAATCACAACATTTCACATACAATCAATTCGTACATCTATAATATAACATCCCCAGTTTTTGATTTTACCATTATGCCTTTTATAACAACGTACCAACTTTTCGTCTCCTGAGAACAAGGGTTGGATCATTGAAGAGCTGCTCTTCATCTTCAGCGGTGATCACCTGGCAGAGACGAAACCACATCAACAAAAATGCCAATTCTGCCACAGGGCAAGATCAGAAAGGAACTGCAGACAACAGGAGGAGAAGCACAAAATGGAGGTCGATGGAGGAAGATCACCTGACACTGGCGGAGGTAAGGTGTGATCCTGGACGGGTCGATGGTTTTGATCAGCAGCATCCTGAAGTCATCAAGCTGAAGCCAGCAGAGATCGTCGTCACATACTCCATCCATTTGGACCTGCTGTTCCTGTTACAGTGTAAGCACTGCACAGCACATAAAGCCGTAGTCAATCTGTGCTGCTTCTCCCTGGTATCTTAATGCTCCAGCTGTTAGTGTCACTTCTTCATTTTAGGCTCCACCCAACCATGGTTCAAACCACCTCTCACCAGTATGTTTACGCAACCGGTTTATGTGATGAAATAAGTTTGCCAACTACCAGCAAATTTTCACCAGTTCAAAAACACAATTTTACTTTTCATCAACTGGATACCGAATGTGCAAATCCAGCTCCCTGCTTCCTGACACTTCTACTGTGGGATTAGTAGCAGCGCCCCAACCTTCCCTCTTTTTCTTTGTATAAACCACTACTTTCCATCACATATGGTTACTTAAACAGAAAGAGGAAGAAGTAAAACCTGAAGGGAAGTTGTGGAAGGACATTGTGGCAACAAGCAGGAAGCATCAGCTGACGGAACCATGACTTTTAGTGACAAAATATACGAAAGTTTGGATGAAATTTGTCTTTATATTCCAGATCGACATTAGACTTGGCTTATTTTAATTTCAGACTCTCATATTTCTGGTCCTTGTTGATCAGATTGTAGTTTTTAATGAACTTAATGCTAACTGAAATAGGTAACAGTCTAAACAATAGAACAAGTGAGATGTCACTCTGTCAGGGTCAATAAAGATATTGCATTATTTTGACTGCTTCATGTAGTACTGATCTTCTTTAGAGGTTCTTTTTTTCAGCCGATCCAAAGAATCTTCTGACCAACATGCCATGACCTTGTTATGTTACTGAATTGTATGGCTGTAACGATTCATTTAAGCAACAATTTGATTAATTATTTGTGGTTGGTGCTACTATTCATAGTCAATATTGGTTCGTATATTGACCTGACCTAAAATCATTCTGGGACATCTTTGGCCGAAAACTTAACCAGTCAAAGATAAATACCTGGTCTTAAAGTTGCTCGTGAAGTTTTCCAGATTTCTTGTATTTCTTCAAGATATTCAAGTGTAAATTAAATATGTGTACAATCAAACAAGTAAACAAGAATTAATGGTCACATATTAGCTTCATAAAGTTCAGAAACTTGTTTTTCCACATCAAAATTATACAAATAGAACATTATTTGTAAAATATTGATTATAAGCGGCTAACTTCATTGGTCGATTCTATTCCATCAACAGCTTACTTCAGACAGATCAATCTGGTCAGATTATAGGTCAAGAAATTAATTAATTTATTGACGGATTAATCATGAACACTTTTACTAAATTGTACTTTTGTCAACTTCCTTAGTCTTTTATAGGGACAAATAAAAATTAATTGAAAATAAAATGTTTCTTTGCTTCATAATGATTATGTGAAAAACATATAAAGCACATTTGAAGTAATTGTATCTCTGGGAGACCATAAAACTGTTTTTTAAGGTAGAGGACAACTTGCAGTATTTAACTCTCTAATCGTCTTTTAACAGAACTGAGGGTTTTTATTGTAAACACAGGAAGATTTTCTTAAGGTTCACATATAGGTGTGAACGAGGATTATAGGACAGATTTCCATTTGTTACTGGAAGAAAATAAGCATTTTAAAAAACAAAGATCAATCATGATGTTTAGCAAAAATCAAACACTCTTGTACTGTTTTTTTCTTTTTTTTTAATGACTTATCAACTTCCTTCTGAAGTTGATCTTAATTTGTCCCCCCAATTAACCCTGTGAAGTCCACTACATCAAAGAATTAACATAAAATTGGATTTTTTAAAATGTATTTGTTTTTCAAAACCCTTTGATAAAACTCAATAAAAGTTTTGGAAAATCATTTGTTTAACTAGATATAGTTTTAATAACCTTAGATGACTGGGTACGTTTTAGCTCACAACAAGGCTAGTTTAAGATGCAAACATTTTGACAAGAGTGTTTACGAAAAATGTAAATTATTTACTCACTAACTCAAAATTCACCCACACATTTTTAACATGGTGTAATTGTGTTCTGAAAAATGTTAACTATCTACAAAGATTGTATTATTTCAATACATATAAAAAAGGGAACAATAGATGATTTATTCTCACCATAAAGTTAAGAAAAATTAGTTAAACTTTTCCCGCCAAAAATGTTTGGGGGATTTCATGGACACAGCCATTTTGAAATGAGCATGAATAGCCTTTCTACTGCCCCTAGTGGAATGATGGCGAACTACAGGGCAGAAAACATGGACCAAATAACATCCAAAGGATTTTTAAGGAAAGGATCAAACTAATTAGATAAGGCTCTCAGAAATGTGTGGATCAAATATAATACCAATAGCTATAAAGAGTTAAATATTTTCTTTGTATCTTTATTGTATTATGACCAGCAACCTGACCTAACTTTGTCTCCACAGAGAATCTACAATGTTAGATGTCAAACAGAGGATCCTTTATCAAAATACTTCATGTTTTACTCAATAAAAATAAATAAATAAACATTTAAAAAATCAATTGAAGTTTTTAAATCTATGATTTTACTGAGGTGTGTCAGAACAAACCCACACGACTATTTCATTGAATCCTTTTTATTAGAAAATAAACTTTTTGTAGGGAAAATGAAAGTGGTCAGCAGCAACAAAATAACAACACTTAAAACTGGAGCACTGGAACTCATTGTGGAACAACCTTAACATTTCTTCAAACATTATAAAATATAGACTTTAGTGGAGTTATTTAAGTATGAGTTAACCTGAGCTAGGCAGACTCAGGGATAAGGTAAGATTATTGACTGTTCCTCAACATGTGCAAAAAACTTTATGTCTAGCTTTAAAAACTTTAGACAATAGAAAAATAACTAAATATATTTGTAGAAAATGCACAGTAAATATTAAAACAACACAAAGAACTCCTGTTCATTCTCAGTTTCTCTCTTCTTCTTGGAACATAAACTTGTGACATTTCAACACATGGACAGTTTTTCTAACGATGCTGTCTGCCTTGATCAGAGGGGCGGGGCTTGCTGGTGGTGCTGATCCCTGAGAAGTGATTGGCAGAAACCTCAACGTCCTCAGACAGCAGCCTTGATCTCTGCAGAGGAAAGACAGGCAGATCAGTTTAGAGCACTTCCTTGATATCTCTGAAACTCCATGGTGGTTCTGATTCTGTTTACTTTCGGTTGTGGTATCTGTATGCATCGACATCCCCATATTGCCTAATTTTAGTTATTTTTTAGGTTGCATGTTAGTTTGTCATGTGTATACACAATGCCATCCAAAAAGGCAAAGTATGCCTTCCTGAAACACCAAGCACCAAGTACGGCCCCTCCACATTTGGTCCGGCCCCCAAACACTATCACAGACCCATTATTTAATTATTTAGTTTTCAATCTAACTACATGATTGAGAGCCACACAGAACGTGACTTTTTATTCCAGCCTTCTATATTCTTTGCCTCAATCTGAACTCCCAAATCCTCGTCAAATTGAACTGAATACGAAGTTCTCCTTCCACATTTCAGTTCATCTGGTCTCAGTGCGATCATGAAGATGCTTTTTTTTTTTTTTTTTTAACAGCACACTCTGTTCTGCATCCTGATTGGCTGGAGACCTTGTCAATCTCCTCTGTGCATGTTTTCCTGCAGAAACGTGCAGTTCTTCAGACCCACATAAATCTATAATCGTGGTCAGATTAATAGTTTTCATTCTACAATCCTGGATTTAAAAATGCCCATGTCTGTCTGAGAAAAGTGGACAAAGTATGTAGTGGAGTTTAACATCTATAATCCTAATTCACAGGTTTAACCATCACGAGTTTCACCGGCATGAGTTTTTTTTGGAACGTAGCTCCCCCAATAACACAAGGAATATAAGTTTCACTTTCGATTTGTTTCCCATGCATCACCATGTGTGTGTGTGTGTGTGTGTGTTGGGTTGGGGTGCGCGTGGGTGTGTGTGTGTGCAAAGTGACCGTTTGCGCACATGAGGGAGAGACAGAGGGGAAGGTGCAACAAGTGACAAACAAAATCAACACAAAAACCTAAAAAATGAGTGACTCTGACAAAAATCTGGAACAATTTCACTCAAACTGATAATCAGAAGACATAATTTAGAATCTGCAGAAAACGAATTTCAAACAGAACCGACTCCAAAACCAACCTGAGCAGACATGAGAACAACTTTCTCCAGAACAGATCAAATACTGATAAAAGAAACCAAATCAGATATTTGGCATTTCTAAATGCTGAATACCAAATTCTTTTCGTTTTGAACATTGTAATTATTACTTTGGGTTGTGGTTGCAGTGTCATTAAAAGTTGAATAATAAATTATTGTTTTTTGTTTTTAACATTTATTTTGTACATTTTACCTGGTAGGAAAATAAAATCTTTAACATACTTACACTAAAAAGTATAAAAACATATTTTTACATTAGTTATTAATTTTGTGCATACGTTTATTTAATATGGTTATTAATAAAACAACAACAAAACGACCTAAAGATCATCTTGGGACATCCAGATCACTGGCAAGCATCCTGTGTGAGGAGCTGCAGCTCTCCAACGTCAAAGAACCAAGATAGGAGAGGATTCCCGAGTTATTGCTTTAACTTTTGGAATGTTTTAGATTTATTTGCTCTGTGAAGATTACAGAAATGGATTGGTAAGATGTGATTGTGAGCGGCTTTCTGTAAAAATATAATTGCTACCTTTAGACACACCCTGTATTTGTACACTTTCTCTATTATCCTACAAACCGACCCGGCCCCCCATCAGAGAAGAAAACAGTTATGTGGCCCTTATAAGACACAGTTTGGGGACCCCTGATTTATACTAGTCACTTTAAGAAAGAGCAGGAGGAACCAAATGGGTGGTCTTCAGCCTAAATCTCTCAGAGAGAATGAACATTTGGTGTTTGTTGGAGAACGTTCAGCTGTACTGACCTGACTGCTCCTCTTCCTTACAGATTGTCCCTTTTTTCTCCCCTGGTGCTCCTCTGCCTCCTTACTCAACTCTGGTTCCTCATTCTGGACCGTCTCCACCTTTTTGGCTTGCGGCATCGTTGCCAGGAGGGCGGGGAGAGTGAAGCAGGACAGGAAGCGGGCCTTCAGCAGCTGGTAGGCGGGGTTAGTGGAAAAGCGCTGCGCCACCATCAGACGCACCAGCCTCACCTGCTCCTCCTCAAACTGCTCCCCCTCCAACTGCTCCTCCTCCAACTCCTCTTCCTCTCCCTGCTGCTCGTCGGTGGGAGCTGCACCGAGACAAGAAACATACCTGAGCACTTACAGTCCCTTTTAGTGACCTTCAATGATGCACCAGCTGACAAACCTGCAGCTCCATGCTCAAGGTGGTAGCTGGCTCCGTTCCAGTCTGAGGTGGAATCTGACATGAAAAGTGGAGGGCGGGTGGAGCGGCCGACAGGATCAGGTCTGGATTGGGCTGGGGGCTGTCTGGGTTTGGGCCTTTCGTGAACCAGCTCCAGTGACGACTGTGTCAGGGACTTCTTGGCCCGCAGCAGGGCAGCCATCATGTTCAGAGAGCTGACAAAGGGGGGCAGGTACGGCAAAGCTACCCTCCCAGCAGGTACTCCGCCTCTTCCACTCAGCCAATCTTGTATGTTTCCATGAGGCTCTTGGAATATCAGGGAGGGGTCAAAGCTGACTCCTTTGCTTCTGAGGGGAGAAGCCAGACCAGATTGTGCATTTATCACACCCTTATGAGGGGGAGTAGACTGCAGCAGGGAGGGAGAATTCTGATTCAGGAGAAGTGGCGGGGAAGGGGAATGCTGAATGGGCTTAACGGGGGAGAGATGTGCGGAGACAAATGCTGCTTTCAGTCCAGCAGACTGAGCTGTTGGAGGTAGAGGAGAGCCTGAACTCCTCCCTGGGGAAGGAAGGCAGGGGGGGCCTTTGAGCACCGTCAGAGCTTGTGGTTGAGCCATCTGAACAAACCCCGCTGGAGTCATCACCCACATGGCCTGAGTGGGTAGAGAGCTCTCCCCGGCGGGTTGAGCCCCCACGGAGGAATCATCGGCAACTTTACCCTTTGAAGGAGACTTCTTTCTACGAGAGGAGAGCTTCTTCATTTTTGTTTCAATCTGGAAGCAGAAAGCACACAAACTATGAAGGAGAAGTGCAAGAACACTGAGTGAAAGAAGGGCAAACATCCCCTTCCAGCACGCAGCTGAAGCTCTGAGCCTTTGCACACACTTTTAGTGACTCAACAGGAAGAAAAATGAACCACGCTCTTTTAGGGGAAAAACACAAACTCCCTGTGGGTCGCATAAATCAGCCTTGTGACATTCTGGAAAGATGCCGACACTTTCGGGTTAAATCTGACCTATGGTGTTCCTTAACCCAGAAACTAATAAAAACAAAGTGCAAGTTTCAATCTCATAGTACCGATACACTTTTTTCTTTTCCAGTCTCATAAAAACACAGCTTTTGACTCCCAATGATCTTTTCTCTCAATCAATCAATTTTAATAACAAAGGTTTAAATGTATTCACTGAATCTTTTACAATAAAAAAGTTGGTGGTTTATGTAAATAAAAAATATTTTTATTCTTTTAGGGCAGGAAATTGATCAAACAAAAATTTACGAATTAATCGCGATGCTGGGAAAAATTTATTGCAATAATTGTTATAGATTACAGAATTTGGCAACCATTCATAATCACAACTGTACATTTAAAAAGCTTATTTTTATTTAATGCTGTCAATCGATCAAAAATAACTAATCAGATTAATCACACTTTTGGATTGTGATTAATCACAATAATCGCAATGCTTTACTAGGTAAATTTATATGACAATATGCGACTTTTGAACAAAAACAGGCCAGACAGAAAATTATTTCTTCATTCTTATTTTAGGAAATTTTTAAATTTGTAACCCAGAAGTGTTATTTGTGTGCACGGGACTGACATACAGCCATAAGAAAAGAACCTGCACAATTAAAAAAAAAAGAAGTTCTGGTCACATAGCCCGACATCTATCACTGCGTAGGCCGCTTTAAAACGAAGTTTTCCTTCATCTTCTGGACAAAAAAAGCAGTAAGAGGTAAACTTTCTCTCTGAACTGATGATTTATTTAACCTATCATGATGATCAGAATTCATTTCACTTTTATTGCCGGACAATGAATCAAAAAGTCAGCTTTTTTTGAAAAGCGATCTAAACTGTACACATAACAAGAATGAATATTTATTTATTTTATAAGTGCCCATGCTAGAAGTGTGATAAAACTGTGTAATAATGTGATTATAAAAACGCAAAATGGAAGACTGCTTCTTTGTGAGGTGTAGGGAATTTACGTAAATAAATATTAAAGCCATAATTCTTTTAGATATATCGCATGCATTAACGCATTAATGTTCACAGCCCTAATTATTATTATTGTTATATTATTATTATTTCTGTATTAAAAACAGAAAAAAATAGCACAGGAAACACAAAAGGTTTGAGTGGAAAACACCAGAAGAAAAATAGTGTGATAAACTCTTTACTGCAGTCCCTCCGTCTTCTTACCTGGACCTTCAAAGCCTCCTGGTAAGCTTTGGCCTTCACACTAAGCCTTCGACACCTCTTCCCTTTCTGGGTCTCTCCTGCATCAGCATCACCCACCGTCTCCTCATCCAGCAGCTTGTCCTCTCTCTCCCTTTTCTTTCCTGTGACTGGACGATTTAGGGGTTTAGTAGTCGAGGTGTTAATCTGGCGGCAGCTGTGGTGGCTGTAGTTGTGATCAGTGGGCAGAGATGATAGGGGAGCTGAAGACTCATTGCTAGCCAGAACGGGATTGGAGGGAGTCTGGTTGGAAGGTCTGGATGTCTGCAAAGAAAGAGAAGCACAAAGTTAGGTGGAACAGAAAGTCCACACAACAACTGAGCATCTGCACAGAAATAAAGAACTTGATGAGACTTCTGGGAATGAATCTCAAAGTAATCCACCAAACCATGCTTCTTCTCTTTAAAGCTTTTCTTTAAAGTCCAACTCTGATCATCTATTGATCTATTTTAAGTGTTCCCAGTGCTCTTTTAAAATTTTGAAATTTTGAAATGTTAACTAATTCAGATTGATCAATGCTTACTGGCAATGGTGGTATTGTGATAAAAATGGCAAGTAAATGTATTTGGTTGAAGCCTGAAGTTAGCCATTTTCTAGGGATGATGTCACACTCACTCGGTCCAGTATTCCTATAGAGTCAAAGCTAAGACCACAGTGCAGGGAGGTAGCTGTACTGTAAAATGGCCAAACAAAAGGTGTATGAAGACTTTAAATACTTTGGGTAAAAAATCCAGGTCAACTCAGTGTGGGAAAGAGGTGATGCTGGTTGGAACAGGTGGATGAAGGTGTCAGGTGTGATGTGTGACAGAGGAGGGTCAGCAAGAATGAAGGAAAAGGTGGACAATACTGGTGAGAGCCGCCATGCTGATGGTTTTAGAGACAGTGTTCCCTCTGCTGCTTCCATTGTTTGAAGCACTCAAGATAACCACAATAATATTTCCTATATTTAGGGACTGGATAGTCCACATTGATGCAAACAATAAATAAGAAGAGTCTGGTATCTTTTTGCAATATTTTGACCAACTATTTCTAGTAGGACTTCAGTAAATTGGAGTCTCCAGAAAGAGCCTCTAACTCAGACTCACCTCAGGTTTCTGAGTCAGCTCTTGAATCTTTTTTTTGCCATGTTTTGTGCTGTTGTCTATCCCTTTCACACATGTCAGCGACGTAGCAGAGGAACTCCTGCCTGCAGAAATTGGCTCCGCCTCCATCTGCTCCATGCCTCCAGGTGAGTTAGTGGCGGAGCTGGGAGCAGCAGTAATGTGATTAGGAGTGGATCGAGCATCTTGATTTCCAGTCAAAGTGAGGCTGGAGCACAAAGCGTGGTTTTGGGAGGAGGATGGAACTATAGCTGCAGCGTTTGGTTTAAAGTCTGATATATTCCAAAGTAATGGGACTACAGGGCTTTGAAAAACCTGTGAAGCTTCAGCGCATCCTGCAGGACTGAGTCTTTTAGGAGCAGGCAGGGCTGTGGAAGGGAAGGGGGCAAAGCTCAAGGAAGCATGTTGGTGTACAACTGGATGAGGAATACGGACGAGTTGAGGTAATGGAGCATGTGGGGTCTGTGGAGGCACATGGAGAAGGAGGCGGGGCTGAGTATGAAGCGGCATGAAGGAGAACAGAGGAGGAGGAGTCTGGAACTCTGTATTTTGCAGCATATTACGCTTGTCCACCTCTGCATTCTGTTGCTGCATCTGCCTCCTCTGCTGAAGGATTTGAGCAACAGTCTTTGGAACCTGAACAGGGGAGGGGCTCAAAATAGGAGTTTGAATTACAACCTTGTTCCTCCTATTCTTGATGACCTCCTTGCAGCCGATGACATCCACGTTCTCCGCTTGGAGGAGCAACAGGAAGAAGGAGGTTGAGGAGAACCCCCTCTTCTCGGCGTTCTCTCTAAGTACATCCACAGCCTTGACTTTGGTTGTCATTGGAATCAACAGGTTGCCGATCCACGGCGTGACAGCCGCTTGCAGCTCATAGTCGATCGCCAGATTGGTCTCTTTGCGTTTGACCTTCTGTTTTCGGCGGCAGCTTTGACCATTTAGCTTGTGAGACCGGTAGATCAAGTAGACTTGGAGCTGCTTAGGCGACAACATCATCATGGCACTCCTTTTGTGTCTCTCCTCCCAGGGTAATTCTTTTGGACATGGTCCTATAATCACAGAGCGTCCGCATTGTCCCAGGATGGTTGATCTGGTTGGTTTTCCTGTAGCACCATCAGATGTTGGTGGTAAAACGGCCAGACGGGAGCACAGGTGGGAGACTGGCGCCACCTTCTCGGTGGGAACCCACCTCTCCATGGGAGGGATGCGGTACGGCTTTTCCTCCTGCCTCTCCAGTCTCACTTCCTCCTTGTCGATTTCCCTCTTCTGGATCTCTTCATCACTATCCATGTACGGAATCACAAAATCCTCATCCTCCTCCTCTGTAAGTTCCTCCTCCTCTGTCAGTTCCTCCTTCTTCACTTGAACAAGTCGCTTTCTGATGCCCTTCCTCGCTCTGGAGGCAGCTTTTGTCTTCCCCGCTTTTCTTTCCTTTCCTTTCTTGGAAGAACCCTTACCTTTCCGTTGACCCTGCAGGAGGGAAATAGTGTCACATCATCAGCTTAGGTACACAACTGCTTAACATAGCACTCATTTACGAGATACATCTAACCATGAATTTGATTTGTATTTTCTTTTATCTTCAGCATATCTTAAAAACATAATTTTTCTCAGAATGTGATCACCTTTATGTCAGTGCAGTTGTTTGATCATCTCATCCAGTTGTTTTTGAGCGCGCTATAAGGTCATTTTGGCAAAAGCAGTTGGCATAGGAAGACTCAGTGTATCACTGAATGATTTTAAGACGTATTTAGTCTTAGAAGTTTTTCTCTTGGTAAACTTTTGTCTAAAATTTTCCAGAGCAATCTAAAAGTGAAATAGGTTAATGACTTTGCTTACTACGGTGGCCCGGAGGGACAAATCACATCAAGAAATCATTCTATGCAAAAACATATTAAAGATCACAATAACACTTAAAAAAACAGAAGAAAATAATAATAAAAAAAAACAATGTTATATTTTAAAAATCAAAGCAAAATTCCAGAAACAAATAAATAAATAAACCCTTTATTACCTTGCTTTTTCTAACGCATGTTCTAACTTGGAACAGTCTACTTTCATACTTAAATATTCAGAATTAAATACTCCCAAAATAATCTTAACATAAAAATGTGTTAGTTTTTTTATTCAGGTATTGAGCCTTTCTTGAATATGATTATTTCATGCTCAAAAATGCTGTTGCTGCCCCTCTTTGTGTGACAGTATAGACGGGCAGCCAGTTACTGAAGAGGCCAAACGGGCTCACCTGAGAAGGAGATTTGTTCATCTTTCTCCACTCTCTCAAACACTGACAGTCCAGACGATTAGGAATCTCCGCAGCGATCTTTGCCCAACGACCTGGACACCATCAGGTTAGTTAGAGATCATTTTCATTCATTTTATTTTATTTTATTTTAAAGGTTGGAGCT
Organism: Oryzias melastigma; assembly: GCF_002922805.2. NCBI lineage: Eukaryota > Metazoa > Chordata > Actinopteri > Beloniformes > Adrianichthyidae > Oryzias > Oryzias melastigma. Next base: position 32,738,157 of record NC_050520.1, on the reverse strand, counting down.
TCTTTCTCAAAAGATAACCTGAAAAAAAGTACAAGTTCATAGTCAGGTACAGACAACAAAATCTCCCAGCAGTATACTATGGTTATTTTTGAGTGTATTAATATTTTAAAGTTTTAGGATAGGCAGATTTGTGCTTAACAGTATCAGTTCACTGACAAACAAGTGTGTGTGTCATTATGTGCTTACACAAAAGAAGAACAAAAATGTTATGTTTCCAAAGAGGAGCAACTTTAAACTTCAGTTCGCCGCTATAAAACAGAAAAACTAACTGAAGATGATCAAAATATCTGCAATCCCTCTGGATCTACAGATTCAAAGCCTGATCAGTCTACAACTCTGCTGGAAATGGAGAGCAAACGTTTCTGATTCACAAAGCCTTTTTTTTAAGACCCACTCCGATAAAAAAAAAAAAAAAAAAACTAAAACTGTTTTTTAAGTTTTTAACATGCTTTGCTGGAATTTTTCTGATGATGGAGGACATATATAAAGAAAATGAAGCCTAAAATTGAAAGTGAGTTTAGCTCATGGTGTTCACACTGGACAAGCAGACCTTTTGCTGCTGTTTTCTAGCGTATGTCAGCCACCTGCTGTTGGGAGAGGTCTGGTGCGGAATGTCAAAGCAGTGCAAAGTTCACGATTTATGGTACAAAATTGAAACAATTCTGTTTATTACCAGTGTCTTTGCAATGGCAGACATAGACTAGAAAGTTGCATTACCTGCAAGGGTGAATGTTTTTTGTTGAATGTGATCGGCGAAGATTCAGAAACTGTTTGATGAAGAAATTTACAGTAAATGCTGAAGGGATCTACTGAAAATGCTAAATCTACACAGCTAAAGCTTTTACAAAATGCTAAAGTTGTTAAAGGAGTTTAAGTTACAGAAAGTGCACAAAGAAGTTTGAAGAATTTCTTGTAAAATAGCACAAATTGCGTAAATTTAAAAATGCGTAAAAGCTAAGAATTCCAAAAGTACAAGCATGAATGTCGTGAGAATGTTGAACATTTTGATTTCAATATTGCTTACGTTTCAAAGTGCACAAAGTTTTTGAAGGATTTGAAGAATTTCCTATTCATTTTCAATGGGGGCTAAAAAATAGCATAAACTGCGTAAAATCTTAAAAACCGATACCAAAAGTACAAGCAGTCACTACCAAATCCAAGCCCCTGATTGGTCTAAATTCAACCTGGTTTAATTATGGCTGTGCCTTTTCTATGCAAAGGCAAAAAACTGTCGTAAAAACTTGCATAGACTTTCACTGGAAATGGCCGGTGTGAATGTAGCTTCACTTGTAGAAAAACAAATCCATGTATGTCTTTGTTTCCCTGTCCGAGCAACCATCTGGCTCAGATCTGTACGGCTGGACGGCTCCAATATTGCTCTCCATTTCTGCTGTTATGGCATTGTTGGGTTGGGGGTGTGAGGGGTTGTAAGCTAGTGGGAAAGCAGGGGAACAGAGAGCTCCCAGATACCGAGAGGGGAAAAGGAGGTGGGGTGCCCCTTGCCAATAGTAGAGCCACTCTGCAGAAACTATGTCCTAGAAAATAACAGATTTTTGGCTAAAAATGATAAAATCATAAATCAACGACCACCGGGGATGCTTTTACAATAAATTATAAGATGATTGGACTGGATACTTTCTCTTTAACTGATTTGAAAACGGAAAATTTGGAGTCATAAGAAAGAGTTTGAGTTTAAAATTGAGTACAGCTATACATTTTCTACACTTTGGGGTCACATGGTTGCTGGAGCCTATCCTAGCTACTGTTGGGTGAAGGCGGGCTACACCTAGGTTAGATTTCTGGTCTGTGCTGCCATTTGGTCCACAAATTTTGAATTTTCTCAGGTTTTTTTGGAGAGTAGAAGAGGTGCTTCAACTGTTAGCTAGGTTGTATTCACATGTCTGTTTAAAATTCTGCCAGCAGACGGAGACTCCACTGCATCTGAATCCAGGTTACGATGTGTGCATCTTACCAACTCCATGTTTGTCAACCAGCTTTCGGAGCAGTTCTTTCTCCTTCCTGTTGAATGCTCCTTTCTTCACCCCCGCTTTCAGGCAGTCGTGATACCTGCACAAAAACGTATGTTTCTTCTTCACTGACACACAGAAAAGCTGGCTGTTTGCACGGCCTGTGAGCTCTTACCTCTCCCTACAGGCCATGATGCTGCGTCCAGGGACCTCCATCCGCACCCTCCACCAGCACTCTCCAAGACGAGAAATCGCCCGCAGCAAAAGCTGGAAGACAAAGAGATGGAGGCATCATCAAAACAGTTACCTGAGCACTAGCAAGCAGCAGCTATTGAAGTTTACGTACTTTGTCCTCCTCTTTGGTCCAAGCACCTTTTCTCAAGCTTGGGTCCAAATTCAGGGTCCATCTGTTGAGGAGCTGCGTTGGATCACGGCCCTCGATGAAGTAACTGACTGGAACAGACGGAGATAGAAGGCTCACAAAAAGGTGCAGGAGACCGAAACAGGCTCAGTGTGAGTGAGATCTCCTCACTCTGTGTGTATGGGATGAAGTTTCCAATCCTCATTTTGTTCACCAACTCTCTCAGGAGCGTGTCTTCCTCCGGAGTCCAGCTGACTCGCTTCAGAGACTGGGACACGAAGCGCTGGAACACTTGGAGGCACATGAAAGCCGTCCTTCCCGTCTAAGAAGGAAAAATACTACCTTAAATAAAACTACTTTGAGTGAGAAAACATATCAACCAAACATTAGTGCCTTAAAAAAGAAAAAAATAATATTGCTATCAACAGAGATATAAAGAACATTTAAGGAATTTAAATATTGCTAAGTGTCCCAACTATGAATAAAAACAGGCAGGAATATTATTCCAGAATAAATTAATTTAAACCTTAAATAATGTTCAATGTTTTACTCTCTATAGATATATATTAATTTAAAATTATACAATAATAAAAGTAAGTGCAAGATAACATTGGGTCATTAATAACAATAAAATAAAATGATCTTGAGGGTCGGATATGATTACCCAGAGGGCCTTGACTTTGTCATATGTGACTTAGAGTTTTAAACCGGCAGATTGTGATGATCTACATTTGTTTTAAGGTTTTGAGAACAAAGTTTAACTTCAAAAATATGACTTTACTTCTGAGGTCCAGTTTAGACTCCTAAAGACTCCCTCTGTTCATCCTTCCTAAACGGTTTCTGCAAAGCAGCAGGTTTTCACGAGAAACTCACCTCTGAGTTGTGAATTTCTAATCAACACTGGCTCACCGTTTTTGTACATTATTACTCACTAAAATATCTGTTAAATGAACTGAAGATTTCAGCCTTCCACTAAAAACCAAAAGATCAGAGATAAAAATTATAGGAAAGGTCTTTTCTTCTCCTCACCCCAAGTTCCAGAGCAATGGCCTCCCAGTGCCTCTCGTCGTGTCTCCTGCTGACCTCCTTCAGCTGCTGCACCTCCTCTTTACTCCATGTTGTCTTATTGATAGACGGATGAAGGTAGTTTTGCCAGAAAAGACGGATGTCCTCTGGTTCTTTCGTTCCTTCAAACTAATCCAGAGGAGATCTCAGAGCTTGAATACACACTATCATTTGACTGATCAGTCAATTAACCCTTTAATGCCAGAGCTCCAGTGTTTATGTTCTTTGATTTACTGTAATTTTTAAAATGTTAACAACGTCTGAAAAGTTACAGAATTTTAAAGGGTTAACATCAACACTTACGTCAATATTTGAGATTTTCGGCCAGTCGTGCTCTTCATACCGCAAACCAATCACTTCATGCTCCTTTTTTTCCCTGATCAGTCAAAGAAAATCATGTTTGGAAAGAATGGTACGCTCTGATTAACAGGTCATGTATGACAACTTTTAAAGAAACATTTGATTCACTTTTTTTCCTGGCATTACCTGAGTTTGTCGATCTCATCCTCCAAGCTGACTATCTGCTCCCTCAGCGACTGTTTATCTGCTTCCTTCGCCACCGACAATTTCTGGGACAAGTAGTCCACCCTGGAGATCACACAGATCAGATCAGAAACCCTAACCCGTGACGCCAACGGCAGCAGCGTTGAAACTCTTACTTTGAGAGTTTGGGCTGGATGAGTCTCTTCAATCCATCCTGAGCGACAGAGTAGATCAGCAAAGTTTTCTGCCAATTTTCCCCTGAGCACAGATAAGAGACACTGATGATGAGCGCAGTGATAGACGAGTGGGAGGCACTCATGTTCACACTAGATTAACACGGCTATCCCTACATCGTTTCTGTTTCAGCTTCCTGTCATCCAGACACACTGACATCCTGAGGGCTTTTTGCTTTGTTTCCTCGTTTGCTGGAGGACCCTAAAATTTAAAAATAAATTAGACAACGACTTTTATTGGTTAATCTTAAAACAAAAAAGAAGTGTGTTTATCTGTCTTACCAGTCCAGTCAGTTTGTCTTTGAAGTAGGGCTTCAGGAAGCGGCCCAGGAACATCCTGACTGGCTGCTGATAGGACGAGCGAGAAAGCTGGCCTCTAGAAGACTCTTTGAACGGCCCGCTCATCTGAGCTATGAGCTCCTCCTGCAGGGGAGAGCATGACATCTAAAATCCTGACATCTGTCTCCTGCTGTGGGTCAGTGGTTGTATGTCTCTGCTCACCTGCTGCTTCTGGTTGGTTGATAATAGAAGTTCCAGGTTATCCAGAGTCTCTTGCACCACCTGCTGGTAGACAAGGTTCAACTGTAGGCAGGACTCCACCGACTGAGTCAGACCGAGGTCACTCTTCAACGACACACAAATAAAGAAAGGCAAACTGATGAGACCGGAACTTAAAGAGAACTCTGACAGCACTGAAGTGAGGAACTAACCTCGTCGCTGGAGCTGCTGCTGTCTTCATCTGCAAGAAAATCAGAGATGGAGAGTCATCATGATGGCCTCCACCAGTGTAGCATGTTTGTATCTAGTGCAGGGGTCTGCGACCTTCAAAATCTAAAAGAACCATTCAGGTGGATTTCTCACTGAATACAACCCAGTAGGAGACATAAAGTCTTCCTTCACCCTTTTAAGAAATAAGACATTGATTTGTATTTATGCTATTGTTACTACTATGATAAACTGTTGTTCATTTTGCATGAATAAAACACAAACGGTAAAGGAAAATCACCTTTTTCCCTTTGAACAGAACTTTCTTTCAAAATAAAAGACACCCTGCCGCATTTGATTGTCTCAATGGAGCAAAAGTAGTAGTAGCAAGTGTAACATCAGCAGTGCTTCAATTAAAATAGTAAATTTTTCTGTTGTTGATGCATCTCTACCAGAAATGTAAGTTTAACGAACCAAAAAGAAATCAAAGCTAATTAAGGGACCTCTGCCATAGTTTTTGAACACACTTAAAATTCCTTATTTTTTCAAAAATAGAAAATTTGCTTAATAATCTGGTGCACCTTAATACTGATTGTGCTTATTGACTTGGATTGATTTCTTTTGTAGTTCAGGACAGGACGCACAAAAATAGTAGTTCGACTTATGATATGCACTGTCCTTCAACTGTTTGCTAATGAGTTAAAGCTTGAATTAGTTTACTTTTTTCCCTTTTACAACTTCCTCACTTCTTACTTTATATTTACTTTTCAATATTTAGAAACATATGTTTTCTTTAACCAAAGAGCAACAGTGTAGGGGTGAAAGAGCAACATGTGGCTCCGGAGCTGCAGGTCGCAGACCCGTGATCTAGTGGTGCTGGCAGAGGTATCACACTGCTTCTCATTTACCCGTTTGCTCACATAAACACACATGAACCTTTATGGGAGTGGCTATGCCTCTTAACCCAACCCACTGAGAGTGAGTACTGCTTACTGACTGTATAAGAGAACTGGACAGAGCGATTGTGATGAAATGACTTGCTTCAACCTCCAACCAATTTAGTTGCCTTTTTTTTTTAAATACAGACCCCACCCTCTTGGAACCAGACATAATCAGTCAAAAGTCTGAATCAGTCCAAGTTGATGTTTCTATTATGTTTATGTAATATTTAATATGTTTCTGGCCAATCAGGAGTGAGCTTGTTTGAAGGCCACACCCCTAGCACTTGAAAGTCAGCTACACAAAATATGTCAATCGAATGCTGGGTAATGACTGGGTAATAGCTGTTTATTTCTCTATAGAAGTCGATGGGATTTTGGCTTCTTGAAGCCAGCAGGTACTTCCTGTTGGAACATGTGGGGGAAGAGTCAGTCCAGTTCTTATTTACAGTCAATGCTATGACATTTCACCCAAAGAGAGGGCGATGGGAGCATCAACAATTTTGGTATCGACTACTCTATTAAAGTATTGATTACTAATTAATAAATGAGAAAATGAGAGTGCACACCCCCAGCCCTCAACACATTGACATCAGTCACGTGACCAGAGGAATACGCGTTGTGCATGTTACCCTTAGCAACAACACGGCATTAGTAGGTGCTTTTAGAAAGTATTGTATTTTTTACCTTGCACATTAAAACTGGTACATGGCTAGTTATTGATAGTAATGGTTTTTATGATAAATAAATGATATGCTTGGGGAAAAACGTTCACTAATGAGAAATTGCCAGTAATCAATATTGTTAATTAGTATCAAATATTTTATTCAAAAAGTAATTTGTACCATATAAAATCTTAATAGTGTTGTATCACACATCACTACAAAGAAACATTAAAGACCAACTCTGATGAAAAAGGTGTTTTTGATGTTTTTATCATGTTCTTTTGGCATTTTTCTTGTGATGGAGGATGTTTACCAAGAAAATTAAACTCAAAACTGCATTTTTAACTATCTCTCGATTCTAATAGTCATGAATCAAGAGATTAAAAAATGCCACTTGAACCTACACTGGCAAGCCACAAGCTCTCTATTCTATTTCATTCTGATTCATCCGCTTACAGACAAATAGATCCATGTACGTCTTTGTTTTCTTCGTCTGAGCTGGGGTCTGGATCAAAACTGTACAGCTGGATAGCTCCAACATTGCTTACCACTTTTGTTACACTGCTAATGTTAGCTTAGGGTTGTGAGAGATAGTAAGCAAGCAGGAGAGAGAGTAAATAGATGGATGATGGGAAGAGGTGGCAGGCTTACTCCGCAACAACAGTCTTGGCCAAATAACCCTGAGGCAACTTTCTAATGAACTACTGCAGCTCCACAGAATATATGTCTTATATAACGACACAGGTTTTCGATTTTTCCCCCAAACACTAAAATCATACTTTAATGACCATTTGGAAAGCTGGTATCTAGTGTGCTTGAGAACAACGATATGTACCGGACACAACGATGGGAGTGTGTGGTCCAAGCATGTCCTCCAGGTCCTGGATCTCCCTCTGGACTTTCTCCCTCTGAGCTAGAAGACCGGCTGCAGACTGAAACACACACAATCATACCGCAATGAGGATCTGGTTTGGTCCTTGTACTGAAGGTGTCTTTTCTTCTATTACCTGTATCTCCTCGACCTCCTCTACCTCATCATCTGAGTCATCTAAACAAAAGACAAACACACTGATTCAAAGACAGGCAACTGGACAGTATGAACAAGTTGGTGGGTAGACAGATACCTGAGTCACTGCTCAGTAGATCCACCTCAGCGGATGTCACACGCAGGGCCCGCTCCATCTGTTCCACCTCCTCCTGGAGCTTGTCCCTCTCTGCCTTCAGGGAGGCAGACATGGCTATAGAAAAAACACAAGAACACCATGGAAACAGAAGGGCCAGTGTCCAAAGACAAACATAAATAACCCAGTCAAAATCCTTTTTATTCTTATTATATTCTAAGTTTATTAAACACTGAAATAAAACTCACGTAGACTCTGGTCCTGATGCAGTCACAACTGACAATGAAGAGTGTAAATAAAAACCCACTCCTGGCTTAGAAAACTACACTATCAAATATAAACTTTTTAAATTAAAAAATGCGAATTATAGCATGGTGTGAATTAATACCTCACATACACAACAGTGCGGCACACGTGTTCCTTCACTCACCTGCACCTCTTTGGTTCGCCGAGTATGAACTTTCTGCCGCTGGAAATGCGGAGCTCCCCTCAACGCAGCCTCAACGTTAGCATATTACCCATCAGGCTGTGCGAGAAGACAAATGCTCCAGCGATTTTTCAAATTTTCTTTTACTCTCCTGCTATTCTATATTTCAAAAATGAATGAAATGTTGCTTAACATCATATATTGTTCATATTTAGGTTTTAAATGTAAAAGAAGAAACTACTATTCACAATGAAGATGTTTATTCGCTCCACTTCCTGTGTTATTCTTCCGCTTTAAAAACGTCACGTGATCATTAGGACTTCTTTAATTTTTATGGCGTGTAGAAATGATTTTTCTCTTTTTGTATTGAAAATAACAGAGCACAATTTTATAAACCATGGATTGACAAATAAACCGTAAACTATTACTTTATGCTTTTATTCTTACATTTTAGTAAGGTTTACTACTAGATATGCCTGTTAAGCAAGATGATGTTCTAGCCTTCTACTCTTTTCTTTATCTAAGAAAAACACAAATATTTTTTATTGAACATTTAAAGAATAAAGTACAAAAATATAACAACATTAAAATACAAGAACATAACAGAATTATAAATAAAAGTCATGAATATGTTTAACTTTTAAAATTCTAATCTGTTGAAAACAAGAACTTTGTCAAACCTGCATCCAGACTGGAGTGACCCTGGATTCTTGCATAAGAAAAATCAAACGATTTTCAATTCTTTTTCTTCTTCTTTTTTTTTTTTTTGCACTGGATTAATAAAAACATGTCAATTTTAAAGAGAGAAAAAAGTTTAACATGTTGTTTAAATTTACTTTATTCTAATCTCAGTGGGATATCTCTTCTTATTCCTAACACTGCCAGACCAGTAGATTTTTTCTGAAAGAAAGACCACATCACCCACATCTCTGAATCTCCATACGTTTAAAACATATTTATTTTATTACTTTGTTTAGCTCTTTTATGCAGTAGATTTTAAAGACTTGAACAGCCTATTCCAGATAATCAGTTCTGCTTACTAAAATATCATGATTATTTAAAAGATCAGACTCAAGCTTGGAGACAATTAAGATTTATTTATTTCTGCTTCCAAGCAGAACTTCATCCTCTTTTCTCTATCTGTTCCATCAAACTTAAACACTATGTATACATCCTGGCATTATTTTTTCGGCTGTATTTTACTGTTATGCTGTTCATCATCATCATTTTTATTTATAAAGCGCTTTAACACAATTTTAAAATTGAAATTGTTCATTCATTGGTAAAACATCTGGTTAGTTTTGACTGGTTTGGTTCAGTGAGATTAAATAAAATCTTAGTGTAGTTGTGGAAAATCTCAGTCATGCAGATCATGTAATTCTGATCAGATTTTGATATTCAGGGCAGCTGGACTTTAACGGTTGATCTAAAAGTTTCAATGGTCATCCGAGTAGTTTCTTCAGGCCTAGATACTGATTCATTTTCTAATTATTTATTGCATGTGCAGTTCTTCTAAGGTGCGACAACAAAGTTAACTAACATTCAAATGATGCAAAAGTCGACAACCAAGCGATGATCAGAGTAGTCGCCTAATAGTCGTCCTGTTGCAAGGTGGTTATCGCTTGGTGAATTAATTCTTCCACTTCCTGGATTTTAATACATCATCCACATGTTTGAACTAATTTGTGGATGCAGTTATAAGAAAATATATCAGGTCGATGTTTTCTATTCCTTCCTCTTGCAGGTTGGCTAGTGCTGCCGGTCCAACAAAAACTTACCTTAATCTGTAGAACTTCACTGCATTAAAACATCGAACCCATTATATTGGTATGCAAGCAGTAAAATCTTTTTAAAAAAATGGTGATTCCATGATCACAAATTAACCATGGAATATAATTTCTAACATACTTTGACACATTTAGTCTTTTCAGGACTCCCTGCACAGCAGTTTGTCAGAGATTTTTTGCTGTAAAATTTAAGGAAATAACCATCACGGAACAAACCCAAAAAAAAAAAAAAAAAACTAATTGGCATTTTGGAGAAATTTGTATTTGCATTTTTTATATGAGTTTATTTTTCCATGTTTAGATATGTATAAGATGATAAGTATACAGTACTCTTGGCTGTGTCTGTATCTCAGCTGCAGCAAGTTGATGATGAAAGAGGATAAGAACCGTTTTCAGTGTCCTGGACAGGATGATTTACTGTCTCTTTGTTCTAAAGCAGAGTGGTTTACAATTATTAAAAGTTTCATTGAAGTTTTAATGATCTTAACATTGACAAATGCAGATTTTTGTGCTATAGATGAACGTAAACTGAGTTTAGGATTGACCCAGTACCACTGCCCAACAGCACTGTTTATTATTTATTCCTTTCTGATGGTTGGTTTTAAACAGGGTTTACTTTTATTTCACACACAATTCAATCCAGCAAACTACATAAAAACAATTCAAGGTTCTTGAATTATGATATTTTTCTGAATTTTCACTTCTGGTATTCAAATTCTAATTTATTATAAAACACATTGTTTTGGGGCCGTTTCAGAGCCCGTTTCAGTCTAACCTGATGCTGCTTCACCCATTTGCACACAACTCTTGACTCAGACTCCATCCTGGGAACCTTAACCTTCAGTAGTGGGACCAGCCCAGGATCCAGTCTGAACTCCAAGACTCGCCTCTTTGTTATAAACACTGGAACTCATGGATCCACTTCAGTAACCATAAGTTCAGAACTTTTTGAACCTGCTCCGATGTTGCATCTCACAGTCAAGAAGGAGTCCAGGGTTCTAACTTTGCTCAGAAGCAAAGTCACTTATCGTGACAGACACACTAGCAGGAAACAGACCAGGATCTGGGTCCTACACCTACAACAAAACCCAAGATTCTCCTGACGGTTCTTTGTTGAAGTATCTCACTGGCGTCGGTACAGGATATCCCAGCTATCCCTCCACTTTAACCTCTGTAGCTGACTGGCTGACAGCTCCGGGGTGCCGTAGGTCAGAGGGCAGAAGGTCCAGTAGCACAGGAAGACGTACAGGAGAACACCTAATATGCAGACATGAAGTACGCGGCGGTGCGTGGGGCTGCTGCAGGAGGAGAAACAATAACAGGTTTGGTACAGATTAAACATACAGAATGAATTTTTACATTCACAAATGAAAAAGAGCAGCAAGATCACTTGTTTGTTTGTATTTCTAGAGAAAACTAAGATCTGGTGAGAACTGAACTGCTTGATTGGGTTTTAGTGGTGCAGGATTCAGACTGCGGTTGGAGGGATTCATATTTCTGAGTGATAACTGTCTTTTAAACTATTGTAAAATCGTGCCCAGTGATCTTGTAATTATGATTATGCTGTCTATAGCCAAAATCTAAAGTTTTGTGTCGTTCTCTTGGACATAGTTTCTGCAGAGCGACAGGAGTTTGTTAGAAATCTGCCTCTGCACCTGAGCAGGTGAGTGTGCACATGCTCCATCAGGGCGGGGCACAGCAGGTGGAGGTAGCACAGGGCGGGCAGGTAGTGATATAGGAAGAGAGTTTTGTCCATCAGCAGGAAGGGCACAAAGTTCACCAGCCAGCTCCCGACACACACACAGCCAAGACGCACAAACTGCTCCCACGCGCCTGAAAACACACATCGCAATGATGTCATCACTTCAGAGGAGATATACCTGGACATAGACTCGCTGCTACATACCATCAGAAATGTCTTTGAAACCCCGCCTCCTCCTCAGCAGGTAGATCACAGCCAGTAGCTGATAGGCCAGCAGGCTCAGGTGGGCCACGCCCCAGGACACCAGGTTACCAATGAGATGTATTTGAGCCTAACGAGGGACAAGCATTTACTGAGCTGAACAACAAACTGTTTATTGTGTTAGAGCACGTGTCAAAGTCAAGGCCCGGGGGCCGGATCCGGCCCTCTGGGTAATCATATCCGGCCCTCAAGATAATTTCATTTTTATTAATGGCCTGATGTTATCTTACGCTTATTTCTAACTTGTATAATTTTGACAAAATATATTTTTATGGAGAGTAAAATATAAAAGTTACTTAAGGTTTAAGTTGATTTATTCTAGAATAATATTCCTGCTTTTTTATTATTCATAATTATGTTGAAAACTTACGGTTTTAAAGTTTTAAAAATGTAGTTTTAGAGTGTTCAATAAATGTGTATCCTGTTAGGCCCACGACCTAAGGTGTGTTTTGGATTTTGGCCCCCTGTGCGATTGAGTTTGACACCTCTGTGTTAGTGTGTGTTACATTGGTGGAAGTGTGCAGCCAGTATGCAATGTTCGTCTTCATGGTGAGCCACTCCCCAGGGCCGGAGCTGTATTTGTGCTCAGACTCCTCTTGTTTCAGTGTCAGCATCTTCCACTGGAATCGTGTCACAGCAGGAATTTGTCAGTTTGAGCATCGATCCTACAGCGTTATTATGACGCAATCACGCCTACTCAAAACGTACCTGCAGCTCCACAAACTTTGACCAGAAAGAAATTTTCCTGTCAACATCAATGTGAGTGGGGGAGTGAAGCTCCACCTCCCGGTCCTTCTGCTCCTGACCTGAGAAAATGAAGCATCATGGGAGATTATAACTTTAGCAGCTGATCACAGGGATGAGAGTCGTCTGGGTGAGATCACCCTTCTGTTCTGACTAGTGATTCCACAAACGATTATTTTAATATTTGACTAATCAGCGATTATTTTTTCCGATTAGTCAACTAATCGGGTCATGCACAAAGGGATGTAAAACACCCATCCTTAGCTTTTAACTAACTAAAGACTAGATATATAGCATTACCTGCAATGACACTAGTCTGAATGCTGTAAGCTGAATTTGGCCACTAAATATGCTAGTGACAATAGCTGAAGATTCTGAAATTGCTAGCTAAAAACACTGAAGTTTATAGCTGAAATCGCTGAAACTGACAGCCGGCTGACATATTAGCTAAATTAAAAACTAACCTAAAAAACTGAAAAGAGCCTAAGTTAGCCAAAATAGCTAACATTTAGCTGAAATATTGGCTAAACTCCAAAAGAGCATAAAAAACAAAAAGAGCTTAAGTTAGCCGAAAGAGCTAGCATGTAGCTGAAATATTAGCTAAATTCCAAAACAGCCTAAAAAACTTAAAAGAAGTCAAAGTTAGTAAAAACAACTAGCATGTAGCTGAAATATTAGCTAAACTCTAAAATAGCCTAAAAACAATAAAGCTGAAATTAGCCAACATAGCTAGTATGCAGATGAAATATTAGCTAAATTCCAAAATAGCCTAAAAAAATAATTAAAAAAAGTCTAAGTTAGCCAAAACAACTAGCATGTAGCTGAAATATTGGCCAAAATAGTCTAAAAAGCCAACATAATACCATCACAACTTGCAACTTTACAACACTCTGACTCTGACCCCTAGTTCTGACATGACAGAGCAAAAGACAGGAGGAAGGAGGCGATCAGTCGTACTGGTTCCATATCGATGTTCCTCCACCGTCCATCCCAAACCGCTGCTGTGAGTTTTAAACGTTTTCTCTGCCACCACCTCCAGCTGACGGAAGCCCCATTCTGGAAGAGACATGCCACTCATCTGCACACATACACACACATTAGTGTGGAAACATGAGGATGGGGTCTGACGTGCAACAAGTCTCTGTGAGCACCTTCAGGACAGCAGATGTGTTGACATGGACCAATCGTACTTCAGACAGGATCGTCTTCCACACTTCTGACTTCGCCTCCCTGTTTGAGATATCCTAACCTCACAGAAACAAAATGGAAGCTTGCAAACATTGATTTATTGTTTTAGATAAAAAAAGGTGTCCAAAACTGCCTGATCCTGTAAAATATATACATAAATAACCACATTTTGATAAAACTTGAGTACTGTTTCCCCTTTTATATGTGCAGACCTGCCAAATCAGAAAATCTTTTCGAATTAAAGCTGCTTAACTAAATTAAATAAAATTAAAAAGCAACGATTACTGTCATTTAAAGACATTAAAAATAGGATAAAGGGATAAACTGTCACTATCATGGTATGTCTGGAAAAAAAAGGGATTTCTGCAGCTTTAAAGATCCACTGATGAAATATCATGTTTTTGCTGTTTTTAACATGTTCTTGTTGCATTTTTCTGATGATGGAGGAAATTTATAAAGAGCTTAAAATTGCATTTATGAATATGTCTTAATTCAATTAGTTAGGATTGAGGAGCAAATGAAAAAATGCAGTTTGGAAAAAGTTTGTATCTGTGTCGTAGAAAATACGCTGGGCGGGCCACAAGCTACCGGCTCAGCTCCATTCTGATACATCCACTTGCGGAAAAATAGATCCATGAACGTCTTTGTTTTTCTTTTCTGAGCTGGAATCTGGCTCTAAACTGTATCCCCCTTTTAGTTTAGAAACCAGCTGAACTCACCACCCTCCACAGGTTCTGAGCTGGCATGGAGATGTTGAAGTCGATGTAGCCGGACACCTCCTGAGCATGAGGGCTCATGGGAGCTGCTACGTCATGACTGAAACAAGCAGCAGGACAAAGGGTTAGCTCATTCTGCCTCTGAATGAAGCAAAGAAATCATAAATACAAGTGCACAAGGAACATTGACTGAAATATCGTTTTATTATGTCCAGGTTACATAAAGCGATAAAAAGTAAAGACACATTCAAACCCATGACAAGAACTTACCTGTTGAGTAAGCGGGAGCTCATTCCATGAACTAGCTGGATGACATCACCGTGATGTACAGGTTTAGGAGGTGTGTCCACCACCAACTCTTGTCTACAAAAAACAAGAGACAACAGTTAGGCAGAGGCGGCTTCCCAGCAGGACACAGATCAGGTGATAGGCCGACCTGTTGGGATCTTTGATGATCCACCAGTTGTTGACATCCTTAAAGGGATAACAGGTGACCTGTTGCTGATGAGAACTGCCCCTCCCATTTCCATACCTGAACGCAACAACAACAAAAGACTTTAGGGCCCACCAAGTCTAAACCTCAAAGTTTGAATTGGTTTCAAACTCAGAGAGCGCTGACAGCACCTGACTGGATAGTTAGCTTTGTGTGAGTGGAGCCAACATGGGACTGGCTGGGAGGCGGAGCTTCTCAAAGTCACCTGACTGCCATAAGCTACTTCCAAAGGCTGGCCCTTAGTGATTCTAGAGAGACCACCCTGACACACACAACACATGAACAGATTAATGAGGAAATCAGTCACTTCAGCCCAGCTTAATCTCACATTTATACATAATAAAAAAAATTATAAACACAATTTAAAGTGCATGTGAAAAGAAGGAAAAAAAAATAAATGTTTAGACTGTGATGTATAAATCTGCAATGCATTTTTAAGATTATCGCTTTCTTTAATTATATCAAGTTTTAAAACATCTTTCAAACATCAGATTTGAAGATTTCATACTTAGTATTAAAAATAGTGGCAATTTTTGTTGCTGTTGAAATGACCCTAAGCACATTTAAGTCTGTCTAACTTGGAAGGTGAGTGCAGTTAAGTCAGTGTAGAGTTCTAACCTGCAACAACCTCACCAGAGGTTGTTTATTCCTGTGTTGAAGATGTTCTAGACTTTATTCTAAAGCTGTGCTTATACTGAACGGGATTTGTGCGTTGAAGGCATCCAATTCCAAAACAGCTGTGAGTATTGGACACTGCAAATTTTCCAGAATTCAACCTTTTTTTAAGGTTGATACAATACTGATATTTTTTAAAGTCTGAGCGGTATGGAGAGAAATAAGTATCACCCCAAATTTTGCGTGATACTTATTCTTGATTTGTGGTTAACTTTGGATTTGTGCGTCTGTAAGTCTTGATTTGTGACTCATAATACATTTTGTGCATAAGTACAATAATTACAAAATTCAAAAAAATGCAAAATACAATTTACACATGCACAAAGTAAAATTACAACAGCTTGAAACTAAATTACACATGCAAATCTTTAAAAAATACGCACAAATCTCTTGCTACGCACACAAAAAACCTCAGTTAAGCACGAATGTGGGATGAGACTCTTTTCACGTCTCCAAATTCGTCCATAGGTGATGCGTTTAAATGTTACTAGAATGCTGGGTCGTCTTTTAGTTTTCTTTTCAGACATTTTGAATTTAGATTGTAAATATCATCTGGTGAAATCTGACATTTTCTCACTTTCTTAAATGGACATGCCCGATAATTAAAATAAAAATGTCTAAATATCCCAGAATTGATCTCTTCCTCTCTGAAGCCCCTCCCCTGACAGCGTCTCCAACATGGGGCTCTGTCCCAAGCCCTGGTCACCAGCAACTGGGATGAGAGGTGCACGCACAAATCCTAATTACAGTACTGATATCAGTATTATTATTATGAACACACTTTTGGATAGTTGTGCATTAAAACAGAGGAGAAAGAGGTAAATTTGACACATCAATCGAATTTGATCTAAATATAGCACAAGAACCCCGTCCATACGAGGGCCAACCATAAACCTTCTAGATTATGATATGATCATGCCTTTTAGACAATTTGGTGAATAGTTGTCTCTATAGATGGAGATTTTTGTAACCAACAAACCCAGAAGTCAGATGTTTTTTAGGTGTGTATGAGCAGGTTGCTGGTTCTCTGCTTCATCAGAGCGAGGAAAAGCCTGTGGCAGTTGCTGAAGCTTATATACCTGGATGTTGACACCTGAAAGGGCTTTTTTCTGTGCAACACATGGATAAAAAAGTCTACAAAGAGGAGTTTCTGTGTGGTTACCTTCAGACTGGCCTGAAAGGCGGAGCTCATCAGCTGGTCATGTGGTCCACTGTGATTCAGGACACTCAGGTGAACGTAGAACCAGAAGATGTAGAACAGAGCAGGAACAACCAGGAGACACATGACTCTGCAAAAACACTGCACGCACACACTCAGCTACACAAAACACACACATTCAGACCACACACTAGTGATGATGCAGGTCCCTGAACGCACCACCAGAGACAGTTAAACGACACATGTCTACGGGCTAAAACCAAAATCACCAATAACCAGGTTTTTTTGTGTAACTTACATGACTGACGGCTCGATCTCCAATCAGACTCCAGGTGTCCACAGAAGCCACACCCAGCAGCAGCAGATATGAGAAAAGCCCCATGTACTTCACCCTGGGGACACACGTCACACAGCTAACCGCTTCTGCTACACAACAATCACACACGGCAGACCTCAGGTCAGAGCTCACCCGACAGCCGCAGAACAGGAGACGCCACAGAGGAGCAGCCAGCTGTATCTGGACCAGGAGCTGCAGAGACGGAAAAACAGGAGAAGTTGCAGTGAAGAAAGTCAGTGCAGCAGAGCTGGAGTTCATCTTGAAGTTCACAGATACCAGAGAGGCTCAGACAAATGTTGGAAATATTTATGAAGACACCTTTTAATAAAGTCGCAGATCTCTGGCAGTGATTAACTCAAAGAGTCTCACCTGCTGGTGGAGTTCTGGAAACGAAGGTATGAAAAGAGAGCCAGCAGCACAAAGAAGATGAGGACCGACTCCAGCAACAGGAAGCGCGACTGGACGATCAAAGAGTTTTCTGAAGCCAAACACAGAAGAAACAAAAAAAGCATCAAGTATTGCATGTCCTCCAGAACCACAGCCTCACTGGTTCTGCTGCTTCGTACAGCAAACACTCTGAATTAAAACAGAACGTTCCAAACTCCAGCTTTATTAATGTTGGTGTGTCGGAGTCTCACCCAAAAGAAGCAGCAGTGCAGCTCCGAGAGCCGAAACATGAGAGAACTTGAGCTCCAGAGCCAGCAGGTAACCCAGAGGAACACAGAGCGCCCCGCACAGAGCTGGCAGGAGCCGCAAACTCCACACATTCATGCCCACGGGATACTCTGAACAAAAAAACACACACACACAGTCAGAAATTCATTTAAAAACTTGAATTTCAAACTATTTTTAACCATCAAAGCTCTCGGATCTCTCTGGGGTTCATGTTTGACTTCTGTGTTCTATTTTAAAGGGTAACCAAACCCTAAATCAGCTTTTTCTGGCTGTTAAAAATATGGCTTTAAAAATGCTGTCTGTTGGTTGTTGCCAAATTTTTGACAAATTAAGATAAAATTGTTTCATTCTTGAAAATATGGTCAAAACCCGTCTGTGAGCTGCCCCCTACAGGTTGAATCGAGGTATTACAGTTGAATTTGGGGATTGGTCAAACCATTTAAGTTTCAGATTTCTCACATCATGATCTGCAGCTCCAGTAATGATAACAGTCCTGCCCCCAAGCCCCAGCCTGCTGACTGGATTTTCACATTTTTGCTGTGGGTAGAATCAGCCTCCAACTTCCCTGTTTGGTGACCCTTTAAACTGAATTAAAGAAGATGGCGGCTGATACCTGCTCCGATTCGGTTCCACACAAAGTTGCCGTCAAATCCTCCCAGGTATGCTGTAAAATCAGAACACAGCAGCTAAAGGAACGTCCCAGCTGGAGCGTCACAAAAGATGTCGCTCGACTGACCTCCGAGAGCCAGAATCATGTGTCCGAGGGGGGGCCCGCTGTCATCGATGAAGAAGATCCTTTTCACGTAAAGAGACACGAACTGCCCATAATACACTTCATCAAACCTGCACGGAGAGAAACACTCAGAACCTGGTAGAGACTAATACAGCACGTATGAAAAAACACACTCACACCACCGCGTTGGGGTAGCTCAGCCAGCTGAGTCGAGTCAGGAAGGCCAGCGAGGTGATCAGAACCAGAACCAGGTCCACCTGAACGGTCACCACCAGGGGGAGCTGCAGCATTTCTGGTGGGACCGAAACCACAACAGATCAAATAAAGATGATGGAATCCAACCAAAACCTCTCTCTAACACAGATCTATGTTGAACAATATTTTTACTTTATTTATTAAGAGTCTTTTTTAGTTTTCATTCACATAGACTTTGCTCTAACTGATGCTGAAATGATGGGATTTATTTTCTAGGTCTGATACCAGTAAACAGCAGACATGTTTTCATCTCAGATGTCTGCAGGCTGTATACACATGTGGATGTAAGGCATTACTGAGGAATTTCGTAATTCATATATTATAACAGACTAACTACCAAAAATTTATTGGAACATTGTAATAAAACATTAAAGAAAAAAATGCCAAAAACTGTTTTTTTAATCTGTTTGTGGTTACTTAACTTTTTTAAATAAATTTTGACCTAAATTACTGACTATTATTACCAATAAAAAGCAGTTAAAACCTACCATCTTTCTCGGCTTTATAGATTAACATAACTTTATTTGTTTATTTTTTTTTAACTTGTTTATTTATCTTACTTTTATCTTTATTCATTTTTTACTTTTTTATTTAATATTTAATCCCCACCACCACCACCACCCGGTATTTATATTAAAAATTAAAAAGTTTATGGTTCTATGTTCCTTACTGTAGTGTCATTTCTAAGTTTTAAATAAAGGTTTATTTAAAAAAAAAAGTCATCCTGAGGACTGTTATTTGGAAATAACTTGGACATTACTGCAGGAGTAACACTGATCACTGTGCGCGTGACACCTGCGCACGCTCACAGTTTGTACAGAAAACCATTTACGGAGTAAAGTATAAAGTAAACAGTTCACTTGTGTCGGTCTGCATGCTACGACTCACCTGCTGCTGTTTTCTCGATTCGCTTTACCTTAGCGGGAGGCTACCGCCACGTACTGTACCGGAGTGTGCAACTTCAGGGTTTCAGACCCCGCTGGACGATTATCATTCATATCTAATGTTATTATTATGTCCTCAATGTGCAGCTCGGTTCCAAAATCTCCCACTTTTTCCCTTTTGTTTCTTCTTTAGCTGTTTTTTTCCGGCAGCATGAATTCCAATGTTTTTGTAACAGCGCCCTCTTCTGGAGGTCCGTGAGTACTACTGTTTTCTGCCTCAAAAGTGGAAGATACAACTGTGTTATGTTGTTGCTTTCTCTAGAATCACATTTCTTTCCTCATTTGAAGTTACACAATAAACGAGTGTTTATCTGTTTGTCTGTAACATTTGACGCCTGGTCTGAATCTCTGAGCAACTTTAGTAATTTTTTTATTTAAATCTTTGTTTTTTGTGGATTTGTAAAACGTAAGAACAAGATTATGTTCCAGGTTCTGAAATTGAAATATAATATGTTACAGCTCTGAAAACAGGTGTACTTGACAGCCATCGCACTATGAATGATTTTGAATTTGATGCAAATATTAAATATACCTTTCTTCAATTTTCTAAATAAAGCAAATCTTTTACATGTTTTGTATGTAACATTAACCTGTCCATTTGATAACCTTGAAGTAATATTTGCAGCCATAGTAGCAGACATTCAAAAACTATTTTTAATATTCTGAAGTCAGCATTTAGATGTTTCAAAATAAAAGTGCATAAAAGCAGTAATAAAAATTGCATAAAAATGTAAATATAATCCTATATCATCGTTACCAAACCTAAAATTTCCTAAGGTTTGTTATATGTCTGATTTTGCATGCGTTCTTTTTATTTTTGTCTTGTGGAAGTCAAACTGATTGAGTCTGTTAGATCAGGGATGCAGACCTACACTAACAGATGCTTAATGTAGTTCTTTTATTTAAAAGAAAAAGTGTTTTTAATGTGTTCTTACAAGATTTTTGTCACGATGGAGAGCATATAATAATAAAATTAGGCTTAAAATTGTAATTCTGAGTCTTTCTTTCTTCAAACCTTGTGAATCAGGGCAAATGCGGTTTAAAAAGGGCTTATTTGTGATGTAGAAAATATTCTGTGTGCATCATAAGCTCCCTGCTTTGAGCTCTCGGTAATGGGGAGGGATAAGATGGAATAAGGTCCCGCCCACAACTCCTGCTGCTCTGCCGAAACTATGTTCTAAAAAACAGCACAGGTTTTGTGATTTTGGCTAAAAACAGCATTACTATAATTATGAAAAGATCACTGGGTATGATTTTACAATAAATCAAAGGATGAGCATCGACCCCCAGAGGTTCCAGGAGCACCAGGAAAAGTGTCCTGCACGCATCCCTCTGCAGCTTAGCACAGCCCTCTGATCTGTCTCAGCTGAGAAATCTCCTGCTGAACTCCTGCACTTCCTTCATAGATGGAGTCTTCAAATACGTTGGATTTGCTGCAAATAAAAATGCTTATTTTCAAGTTTAATGAGTTGTGCTTTAATGTTTGTTGCAGCTGTTATTGCAGTGGCAGGAGAATTGCACACAGAGAGTTTGTTTTTACAATATGTACAATTGTAGTGAATTCAGTCTGTTGATCCATTTATGATGGAATTGCTCAAAAAAATAAAATGCATATATAACAGGATGACGTTAGAAACATAAAATAGTTCATATTACCGAGGATAGTTTTGGAAGACTCAGCTCTGAAATGCACGGGTGTGAACATACTACGCAAGTCCCCAGAGGACGCCCGTAGATTGACCACACAAACCACTCTCTGATTGTTCAATTTCCTAATTTCAAATTTCCAGGATCCACTTATCCATGAACAACAGCTTCTTGTGCAATCAGCAGGATTTAAGGGGAGTTGAAAAATAATCAGTATGACACACCTGCGTGTCACCATTTGTGTGGTGTATAAGTGTTCGCTCCAACCTGTTGAATGCAACATGCCCGTAGAAAAATGTGCATGAACATTTTTCCCCTACAGACAGCCCATATCCACCCCTTAGGGCAGTTGTGACTTTAGTAGAGTTCAGGGTAGCACCAGGCAGAATTTTTTCTTCTTTTTTTACAAGCTGTTGCTGTCGATGACGACCGTCCATGTAAACCAGTTTGTGCCTTGATATGTCGGCGTGGTCATCTCCATTGCAGAACATCAGGGTTCCAGTCCACAAGCGCTCATCTCTGGTTGGCCCGAGGAGTGTTTCTGGGGCGGATCCTGAGGGAGAGCTCCCACAGAGCCTCCTCTGCCAGGTGATCATTAAAGTCATTGAAAAAGGAAATGATGTCACTGTCAGGCTGCAGAGAGTAGGCCCTGGACAGGAAGACGCACATTCAGCACACAGGAAAACTCCAAACATAAAAACATAAAACACAGCTCCTACAGGACACTCACACTTGCTGGTAGCTTCTGAGAGTGTCGAGGATGTTGAACTGCTGCCAGCGTTTACAAAAGTTCACTTTCGAACCTTGAGATGTCGTCACATTATCAGGGTTCCCCAGGTGAACAAAGGTCAAGTCCTGAAGAATCAACCCTCTGCACACAGAGACAGGTGAAGTAACAACACTTAAAGCATGAACAAGCTTATGAGTTTAAGAATTTGTTAAAAAAAAAAAAAAAAAGAAAATTGCATTTAAAAGAGGGGTTTAACCTACAGGTAAGGTATGCAGGGAGGTTCCACCTCAGCTAGAGCTGCTCGGTAGACTCTAAAAGAAGACGAGCTGTCAATCAAGGAGCTCAATTCCTCCAGACTCTGGGATAAAGGAAATTGAAAAACAGAATTGAGGAATGCTCATTTGAGGGTCAGACTGTTCAAACAAACAGAAATGATCATCTTGAAAGGACCTCAGTAGTATTTTTCTGCCAGTCGAGACGTCTCAGGGGAGCAGAGTCTAGCGCGGATAAGACGGCCAGGTACGAGTTGAAGTTATTCAGTTTCCTCAGGTGCTGAAGGGAAACATACCATGTGACACTTTAAGTAAGCAATTCAAACACCTCAATGTCACATTAGGAGAAAATAATCAAATGAAGATTGTGCACTGGAGTGAGCCTGCCTTAATTTCCCATCATCCTTTTCGTTTACACTCTCTCCCGCTAGCTTACAGCCCCTTACAACCCCAAATCTAACATTAGTGGTGCAACAAGATGGCGAGCTATATTTGGGGCTATCCAGCTGTAAAGTTTAGATCCAGATTCCAGCTCAGACAAGGAAAACAAAGAGGTTCATGGAGCTCTTTGTCTGCAAGTGCATGCATCAGATGGATGTATTATGGCTTGTAGAAACTTCTATGTTACGACTACAACCCTATTCAACCCCATGTTTTGTCTGTTCTTGATTCACAACGATTTGAACAATCAAAAAAAAAACTTCAGAAATGCAATTTAAAGCTTTATTTTCTGTATATTGTATATGTCCTCCATCATGATAAACATGCAACAAGATCGTGTTAAAAATACAAAAAAAACCACTATTTTCATTGGAGTTGTTCTTTAACTGTCATACAGGAGAAGAAAAAAAACTAGAGATAAATCAAGACCAAAAAAAAGGGGAAAACCTCTATTTGAGATTCGGGTACAGGAAGTACTCTACCTAAATGGAAACATCTAAAACATTTAACATCTTAAGCTGATAAAAAGTCTTAAACAGACATCTGTTTAACCCTTTAACAGCAGCTGCTGTGTTTTTGTTCTTTTATTACTGTATTTTTTAATATTTTCTTAATTGTTAACATGATCAACGTAACTCCAGCAGATTCTGAATCTACTTCAGAATCTGCTGAAATGACGTTGATCGTGTAAATGGTTGAAAAGTTACAGTATGTTAAAGATTTTGTGTTTAAGCATCACCCGTGACACCTCAAGTGTTAAAGGGTTAATATTTATCGATGCCCCACAACTTTAAAACAAGTCATTAAGCTGATTAGAGGAATGGTTTTGAAGAAGGATCACTAAAAGTTCAACGTATGAAACGGTTGACGGATGGTTACCTTCATGATCTTCAGGAACTTCAGCAGCAGCTTCTCTCTGTCCTGAGCTTTCTCTTGAAGGATGATGACTGAACGAACCCTTAAGTCACACATTAAACATCAATATGCAGCAATAGCCAACGACATCTCTGATTATTGGTCAGTTCAAAACTTTCTTCTAACTTATTGTTTAATTTAGGGGTCTGTAACTTCACGTTCCAGAGCCTCTTTGGTTAAAGAAAATGTTTTTAATTTTTAAAAAGCTACATATTTTTGGAGTACAAGGCACGTCAAGGGAGTCAAACCAGTCAGTCACAAACAGTATGTATCACTATTTGAGGATCCTGACTACATTACCCATAATGCTCCAACATTCTATCAGTGGGTGCAGCTTTGTAGTTGATCAAAGTGGTACTAAAACATTTGACAGTTTTGGAGCGTCATGTACCTCAGAAAATCAATTGGAGATCATTAGGTACAGCTAGAATTCAAACAAAAGCGTGAATAATACAGTAAGGGTCACCTAATTAGTTTAGATTTACAAAATGTTAGCTGACAACATTAAAAATAGTTTGTGTTTTTATAATATGCACAAATATAGTAAATATATTACTCTATTTGCTGGACTGAGATTATCCTGTGTAGGACAGGGTGTCTTTTATTTTGAAAGGGAGTCATTTCAACCTCTTCTTATTTAGAAAAAAAAATATGACTTTCTATAATTTATTTATGGCAAATATGTTTCCCTGTATATAATAGGAACAATGACGTAAATACAAATCAGTGTGTTCTTTTCTAAAGACTTTGAAGCTCTATCTGGGTTATAAGAAATCAACATGAATGGCTCAGTAAGTGTTAAAACACCCCTGATTCAGATAGTTAGAGGAAAAGGAAATTTTGATTTTTTTTTACCAGAAGGAGACACTGTTGAAGTGTTGAGTAAACTTTGTCAAGTTGGGACTCTTCTCCTCATTCTGCTCTTTGGACCACAGTAACACCTCCGGAAGCTGGACGGGAGAGACATCAGGTGTTAGGCAGGTGACAGCCATCCAGGTGAGACAGACTAAAGATTGCTGTAAACCTCAATCCTGTAGAACAGCTGAGAGTCCAGCAGAGTCAGCTGCTCGGCTAAATCCTGACTCCTGTAATCCAGCAGCGTTCCAGGTCTGTGTGACATGGACACAAAGATGACCAATGACAGCCCAGTATTTCCTATTGTTGTCCAATCAGGAAAAACTTCTTACCTGGCAGCAACACCTCTGGCAGCAAGAGGGCAGAATGAACTAGGAGAGCCGGTTAGCTTCCAACGCTTGTCTATTATGGACAGGAATTTGGAGTGCAGGAGGTGAGCCAGTCCCAGCTTCCCAGCAGTCAGAAGGCTGAACACCAGGTCCACCAGGAGAAGCAGCAGATCAGGCTCGAGCTCGACGGGACTGGACAGAACGTGTTAGTCATATAACCAGAACTTCGACAGCTTCAACTGTAATGTTCTTTTCTCTTCTCTAGACACAAAACTGTTAAGCTGTCATATGCATGGGGGGGGGTTGATTATTAAGTAATTCCAATAAGTTTATTTGAATTTATCTTTGGGGAATTTTTATTTCGTTCCTTGGAGACTGATATTTATTCCATGATTCCAATTAGGTTCAACTGGTCTCATGAAAGTTTTGGATTTCATCAATTATGAAAAAGTGAATTTGGTCAAAGTGTGCTCTTACTTAAAGATCAAGATGTCCATCATTATGGTTGTCTTGAAGTTGAGTCATAGAGTCATGGCAAATGGACTTGAAATCTTCTTCCTTGAACCGTTTTGTCACTCATCCAAGTGGCTTGATCAGTTTGATGAATGAAATGTTTCAACTAAGAAGATTTAAAGTCCAGTTGCAATGACTCTATGGCGTCGTTTCCACTGAGCGGTCCTGTACAGTCCAGTTTGATCCGGTATTTTGAGTGTTTCCATTGTAAAATAAGCCCATTAAACAGTTCCGACCCGTTCCTCTTGAGGACCCCCGTTTGTTGTAGGTCCATAGAAAAATTAAATGGGACGGTTGAGGCGCTGTAGCCATCCATTTATCGGCAGAAAGTGATGACAACATTAGAAAGTACCAATATAACGCTGAGCTAGCGATTCCGTTTTCCTCTTTACGGTGGTATTTTTCTTAGCCGTCCACAATCTTCTTTGAAACAACATTAAATTCCTGTTATACACGATGTACAAAAAGTAAAGAAAGAAAAAGTCGGCCCGCTGGATGACCTCCATTATTGCTGCTTTTCTAGTCGTCGCACTACAATGACACGCTAGCAGTTTACACAATGCGCCCCGTGAAAACAAATCGCTCAGTAGGAGTGAGGCTTAACTGAGTGGAAACGCTTGCCAGAATTAACTGGACTGTACCGTACCACTCCTCACCGGACCACTCAGTGGAAACGAGGCTTAAGACTTAACTTCAAGAAAACATCACATGGATGAATTCCAGACATTATTGTTGTAAAGGGTAAATGTCCATATTTTGTTGCACTCTCCTACTGAAGCTACGCTCTTAGTAAAGCACGTTTAAGTGACCACTTCCACCACAAAAGTCTATGTGAACACGTATATGCGCGTTTCTGGCTTCTGTGTTCAGAACTCATGCTTTCAGGCATTGCAACGCACATTTTAAAGACCATTTTCTGGCTTTATGTACTAAACACCCATCTATTGAACGCTTGTTGAAGTTGAACTTTGACCAATCAGGGAGTTGAATTCGGCAGTGACGTATGGATCTCTTTTAATCCACGGAAGTGTCAACCGTTTGAAAATTCATCATGCAGGAGATATTAATAATTGTGGTTTGTGTCCGGCCAGAAGTACAACAGATGACACCACGTCTTTCTTATACAAATAGAGCTGTGAAAGAAAAAAGTCTGGAACAAGATTCAAGAGATTTGCAGGTTTTGACATCTTGAACCAGTCCACTTTCAACTATAAGTACACAGACTAGTATCGTTTCATGTGAAAACCATATGCTAAACATGCTTCTCTTGAACGTAGTATTACTGGTATTTAGAGCACAGTTACACTGCTTTAAATTTTTGACCAGTTCATCTCTACTCTATCAACCTAACTCTTTTGAGACAAAAAAGGTTTTGGGGTTTTGTCCAAACACATGTGACTGTAGAAGCCAGGAATCAATTCAACCCTCTGCCTGGGAGAAGACAAATCTGAGCAGCAGCCCCCAGTCTTGTGGTAATCAACAATACAACGAAGCAAATTATTTAGAAGTGCATGTGTGTCTCACCTGAGCTCATCTACCACTCTGACCAGCAGCTGGAAAGTGTTTTTAGCCGCCTCCACGTACCCAGGCTCCTGTTCCTGACAAAGGTGTCTGTATGTGTTGCAAGTTAAGGGTTCACAATAGTTTATTTAAACTTAATGTAGTTTCAAGATGCACAAACAAACACAAAGTCTCAGATTGTGTGCAAAGTACGAGAAGATTGTGAGTCTCTGCTCAAGGATATCTGTGCTGCAGTTTGTGGATGACTTTGTCTGGACTGATGAAGCTTCGGTAAGTGCAGAGGAAGGCCTCACAAAACAGCTCGTCCTCTGAAAACACACATTTAGAAGTATTTTGTCAGTTTATGGGTTGGTCAAGGTCTGATCTTCAAGAAGCTGCTCTTTCTTTGTTGTTCTCAGAGTCCTGACCCGTTCTGTTTGTTCATAACAGAACCTGTTCTCACAAAAACATTTCAATCTTTCAAGAACCACAGGGGTTTCCAAATCACACTCTCGTCACAGCTTTCTCACACATAAGGCAAAGCTGTTGCTGCAATGCAAGGCACTAAACAAGCCCCAGGAAGCTCTATGGGTGCAGTGTGTTGCCCAAAGACACTTCAGCACACTTGTCCAGACACAATGAGTCACCAACCTGCAGATCAGAAGTTAACTGCGGAGGTAGAGACATATGATGCTGATATAGCCTACATTTTGAATGACTTCACAACAGATGTGGGGACTTGAACTTGAGACATAAGCTATGCGATCACTACTCTCTAAGTACCAACAAAACTGAAGTGCAGGACCATCCAAGCCCTGGATTTTAACAGGACACCATTTTTTTTAACGGCAAATATGACTTTTCATAAATACGAACATTTTACGATTATAAATCCACAGCATTTTGAAGATGAAAACTTGGATGATTTATAAACATTATATTAAAATACTTTTTCATTCATTCATTCATTCATCTTCTTGGCCGCTTTTTCCCTTTTGGAGTCGCGGGGGTGCCAGAGCATATCCAGGCTACTAATGGGCGAAGGCCGTTAGACACAAGACTTTTTTTTTTTCAAATGAAAATCCGTTCAAAAACAATGCATTGTGGTCTATACAATCTAGTGAGCATTGATGCACACTTAGTTTTTTTGCAAAGACATCTGGGAAATTTTGGAATTGTAGATCCAGACAACACTGCAAAGTGTTGATCACATAATAATGTGCTCTAAGTAGTGAGTAGTGAAGGACTTCTGACACAATTGATTTCTTTTTCACTATTATTTGAGAATTTACTTCACACTCAAAAACACAAGACTTAAACTTTGTGACTCTCAATATTTTGTTGATTTTTACAACCAGGACATATCAAAGCTAATAAAGCTACGTTTTTTTTTTTTTTGCATTTTCCATACCACCAACATCACTAATGACTAGTTATGTCTCTAAACTGGTTTAATGCACCAAATCCAGATTTGTGACCAAATATTACTCTGTTTTTAGCATCACAGTACCTCTGCCTTACGCCAGTTATAATGTTTGCATTGGTACAAAAGCAGTTTGTTTTCTCCCACCAAAAAAACTCTACAACTGGTGGAACCAGGACTGTTTGGATTGGTCAAAAACAACAAGAACAAAGTTTGTTTTGCCACTTTTCTGCTGTTATCTCCCTAATATGGTGGGGGAGAGGTCATTGGGGCCATGGGAAAGTAATATTGTAAAGCACATTTTATAAATGGTGAAAGGGGACTCTGTGACTCTTATTGGGTTTTGGTCAGGAAGAAACCGTCCCAAATGGCTCATCTAGCAAAAAGCTGAGCTAAACAATGCTAGTTTTTGGTAAAAACAGTGACATAGTAGTAATTTGTTGTTGGAACTGACCGCTGCTGCTGAGCTCTGATGCGTGAACCAATAATATTTCAGGAGAGGCAGCCTTCACTTCTGGTCCATCTTCATCCTGAAGAGGTAGAGGATACAGTGAGCCCACAAAGTGTTTAATAACAAAAGAAGAGGCGGGTAGAAATGAATTACTTCAGTTTTCAGTGTGATCCTGGTGTAGATCTCTTCCTGGTCGGTCAGGAGCATCTCCTCCACCTGTTCCTCCTCGTTGCTCTGGAGGCTGAGCTCCGTCTCCTGATTTACTCTTTCATCACTGTAAAGTAAAAATAGGATTGGAGGCTCATCTAACAACTCCAGAGTTGTAGCATAGTTGAGTATAATTAGGGGTGTGGGTCAAACATCTCACGTGTCTCTGCTCTCAATGTCTTCAGTCTCTTTATCAGAGGAATCCTGGAAATTAAAACCATAGAAGTAATCAATGCTTGTGGCCAAAGACGATAGGGGCTCAGGGCATTTAGCTTTACCTCCTGCTGCTTCTTCTTTGGTGGTAGTGCAGGAGCAGAGAGGGGTTGAACTTGAGGGGTAGAGTCATTGGACGGATGAACGTCTGACTGTTGGGTAGTGTCCATCTCCGGCTGCCTGCTGTTGTGTCTCTGATAGAACATGGCTGCAGACTCATCGTTGTAGGGCAGACAGAGCTGCAGGTACTGATGGACTGAAAGCAGAGAAGACAGATGAGCAGATAACTAATTGTTTTTTAAAAAATCTATTATCTTTGTCTCTACTTACTGTGATGTTTCTTCTCAGGAAGGGGCGGAGGTGCCTTAACAGGGGACAGAGGTGAAGACTCAAGTTCTGGACCTGGAACAGGGTTAGAGAATATGAAGCTCCGACTCAAGACAAAGTGAGGCTAAATCCAGAGCATAACTAATGACTTCACAAAGACAAAACAGGTAGACGTGAAGAAACACTAACAGGTGTTTTCTTACCTGTGTTGATCTGATGCCTCTTTTCTGGCAGGGCAGGACACAAGGTAGCCAGAGGAACATTGGGAAGTTGTTCAGAGGAGGACAGATCCGTGTGGAGAAACTCGTAATCCGGATCGTCATCTGAAGACGAGACAGTGAAGACTGAGACTTGATTTGAGCTACAGGCTGAAGAAACTCTACATTAAAAACCTGAATTACTCCAGTCAAAATTCAATTTCAGTGTTTGAGCATCTCCAAGCAAGTGAGAAGAAACTTGAAATGTCAAGTTCGCCCTAAAGCTTAACCACTCAAAACGATCAATGCCACATGGATGTTTTAAGTCTTCATCAGTTATGAGAATCTGATCTTGAATGATGAAGTGTGTGTTCTTGTGTGTTAAGATGTGTGTGTAAGACAGCCCAGCAGGGGGAACCTCTGAGCACCATCTTGAAACAGACAGGAAGTAGGAACAGGAAATGACCTCACACCTCCTCGGCTGCTAACATTAGGTCTGTTTGTGAGTCTGTGAGTGTGTGTTACCACCGAGTGTGTTCCACACACCAGAGTTTGCAGAGGAAGAGAGACGTTTCAGACAGCTGTCATCCTGCAACAACCAGACAGAGAGTTGATCGTCATTGTGGCATCTTGGATTTTGCTTTCATTGTTAAGCTGATGCTTCTGTACTTTCTGTCTATTTAGAAGATAATTCCCAATAAATACATAACATTTTTGTAAAAAAAATATAAAAAAATCTTTAAAATGGCAAAATTCTAGTCAATTTAAGACATACAATCTTAAACTATGATTATTTTATTATTGAAAAACTTTTTCATTGAATCATTTTTTACTCAAGACAGAAAATAAAAATTTTTTCTCACACTTTTCGACACTTTTCACTTTCTAAAGTTTCAGTTTTGCAGTGTATTTAACAACAATTTATAATGAACTCTTGTATTCTCAGCTCTGGAACAGCCCTTGGGACCTTCAAGCGCAATTTTTTTTTTTTTTTTTTTCAATATTTCTTTTATTTTTGCTGGTGTCTGCGGCCAGTATGAAATCCTGTCCACTTTTGTCACTTCAATGTAAGGGTGGTGTCATCCTGACCCCAAAAGACAGCACAATGTGAAGCAGCGTTCACAATGCTGTTCACTTCTGTGTCCTGCCCTTTGCAACGCGTGCTCAGGCAACAACTTTCAATGGAAACTCTATTTAAACACACGTAAAAGCGCGTTTCGGGCTTCCGCATTCAAAATTAGGGCTGGGTTTCCAATTATTATTAGAATCAATTCGATTTGAGCCCTGCAACAGACTGGCGACCTGTCCAGGGTGTACCCCGCCTTCGCCCGTCGGCAGCTGGGTTAGGCTCCGGCACCCCCGCGACCCCGAAAGGGACGAAGTGGTCAGGAAAATGAATGAATGAATGAATTCGATTTTATTCACCAGAGCCTGGATTCACTCGATTCTGATTTTATATTACTCTTTCAATCCATTCAATTCAATTTTGAGTTTACATGGTTTACTCATTTAGACACATTTGTTGAGAAATACATTAACAATCTATATATGTTTTGAAGATTTTCACATTAATCTGATACAGTTCACACACTGCATAATGCATTAGTGAAATTATAATGAGATTAATATCATACATGGATTCTTAAGCAGAAGCTTCAACAATTGTTCTTCCCCTCTGTTTCAGTTTGACCACTAGGTGGCGACCGCGCTATAGCATTACACTTTTTTCCAGAAGAAGAAGACAGTATGAGCAAAAACTTGCTTTAGACCACAAATGGTTACTTAAAAAAATCTTAAAAGAGTTTGGAAAATTTATGCCTGTGAGTTTATAAAGATGTTTATTTAGTCAACAATGTATGTTTAGGTCGACTGAGCGTTAGCATTAGCTGTCCTTTGGGAAATTCCATTAAATGTTGCCATCAAGCAAGCAGACTTTAGCTTTGTGCTTTTGATCAATCTCTACTGTTATGGATTGATTATTGATCTACTAAGCTTAGATCGATTCAGATCAATTTATCCATTTTATCAACCCAGCCCTATTCAAAACTAGCATTCAATGTCACTGTGCAAGTTTCTTTTACCATTTTGGGGGTCTCTGTACAAAACACTCATTGACCGTGTGTTGAGAATTAAACCAGGTGGAACTTAGTCCATTTAGGGACTCAACTTTGGTAGTGATGTATGGATGGCATACAATTCAATTCACAAAAAAAGCCAACCATTTGGAAATTGGTCATGGAGGATCAATTACTAGAAATAGTTGTAGTTTGTGCACGGCTGAAATTCTATAACACTAAGTCTTTCATAAATCAGAAAAGACCTGTGAAAGAAAAAGCATGGTGCAAGACTCACCAGATTTGTATTGCTTTGACATTTCGCACCAAACCTCTTCCAAGTGTAAGTGACAGACGTGCTCTTAGCGTGTTCTTGCTGCCTTTTTGAACGTTTTTGAAGGCTTTGAATCTCAGTAATCTAAAGAAAGAAGACTATGGAGCCAGAAACCTGCTCAATACAAACCAACAGGTCATGTGACCACTTCCTTTGCCCACATTTACAAGCAGAATAGCTCATCTTAAGAAAATAAGCTGTTGGGTGAGACACTGACTATATGTAAATCAGTGACCTCATCCAATTTTGTCGCATTTCTGTCAGGAAATTACAAAAAGATTAACGCAGAAGACCCAAAATGTATGAGTGTGGCAACAGGCTGATGGAAACCGACTAACACTTTGTGAACAAAAGCAAACTTCCTCTTAAAATGTGCTGATCTGTCACCCTCACGAAGAGGAAAATAAATATTTTATTGAATTTCTATTTTTCAATTCTTTTACAGCATAGTACCCAAAAATTGAGTCAATCTTAATCAAACCTCAGTCTATGAAAATGTTTGAACTGAAATTAGCAGGTTTCCTGTCTATATATAGTTTTTGCTTCAAGAGACTATTTTACACGTCTCTACTGTTCCAGTAGACTTCCATCATTCCTCTATCTGTGGAGAACCGTTTCCTTCTGCTACTTCCTCAAAGGTATAAATAAATGCAGTCACTGAAGCAGACGGTCAATGGTGACAGGATCCGTAAATCCTTTCCATGTCAGCCATCTATATCCTAAATATGTAAAAATTTGATGACTGTTATAACCATATGTCAATCCCCATGCTTCATGATGGTAGCTGGTTGGTCATGAGAGAACTTGTCAGTCAAATGATTTTTACAAAATGACTCTGTGGTTTTTCTTTTTACTGTGAAAGAGAAAGCAACATACAGTTTTAATGTGATACACAGCAATATTTTTATACTCATTTATCATTTTTTAGACCATTTTAGCCTATTTGGAAGAAGAAATAATAAGAAATAATACAAGAAATAAATTAGTCTAAAATTCTTACATTTGAAACAAAGCAAATAAAATTGCTGATGGGGTAAGAAAATGGTCTTACTAATCATATTTTAAAAAAAAGATTCTAGTCACTAATAAATAGTAGACAGATTTTTTTTTTTTTAGGTTCTTTTTATTTTAATCCTGTGCAATCTGGATGGATCTGTTCTGGCTTAATAGGGAAAACAAAAAAGCAGTCTTCATTGACTTTGTCACTGTAACTATGTCACAGAATGAGCAGTATTGATGAAGAAAATGGAAACGCAGTTAGGAGGATTGATTTTTTATTTTATTTAAGAGACAACTTGTGCAGTTACAAGGTGAAAATGAAAAAGCATTTCTGTTAAATTTATTTTAATTTTAAAATTTGATATTTCTAATTGAATTTTGGTGCAAATTTACCAGAAAACTTTTTGAAAAAAATGACAAATGCCCTTTTCTTTTTCTTTTTTTATTAAGTTACAGAATGAGCTGGGTTTTAGAGAAAAAAAGAAAAGCCATTAGGAGAATTGCTTTTTCATTTCATTTAAGTAATGCAACTGCTTTTTTAAGAAAGAAGCATTTCCAGTATTGACTTTAATTTTGAATTATGAGTCACACATGCTTCCATAGTTTCTTGACTCAAGGATAGCTGGCTGAATCCTAAAGTCCAACACAAACTGAGTTTTTTGAGCCATCTTTGTGTGAGAAACTTTTTATTTTAACAGAAGTGATGCTCCACACCAGTTTTCTTCACTTTAAACGCATCACTTTTGTTGCAATTTTATGTACTTTTTTGGTTATTGTGGACATTTACGTGCCTATATAAATGTGGGGCTCCTTTGGTTTACAAATATTGTTAAAATGCTCCACCATGTAAGGAGTACTGTTACTTTTTTACCTCTGTCTTTCTGAGGCTCACTTCTATGAAAGTGATTGTATTTTCGGTTTCGTCCTCGTGACTGAACTATATGTTTACTGTCCAGAGTGTTAAAATCAGAACATCCATCCATCCATCCATTTTCATGACCGCTTCTACCCTTTCGGGGTCGCGGGGTGCTGGAGCCTATCCCGGCTACTGATGGGCGAAGGCGGGGTTCACCCTGGACAGGTCGCCAGTCTGTCGCAGGGCCTCAATCACACACACATTCACTCACACATTCACACCTAGGGGCAATTTAGAGTCACCAATTAACCTATGAAGCATGTTTTTGGACGGTGGGAGGAAGCCGGAGTCCCCGGTGAAAACCCACGCATGCACGGGGAGAACATGCAAACTCCACACAGAAAGGTCCCAGCCGGGATTTGAACCGGGGCCTTCTCGCTGTGAGGCGAGAGCGCTAACCACTGCGCCACCATGCAGCCTAAAATCAGAACATTTTATTTCTAAACAGACTTTTAGAATGGTATGTTAGGCTTCGTTAGTCACAGTTTTTCTACTTGAATTTTTTATTATCTTGTACTTTGTTTTGTGGTTTTATATGAGTGGCATCTTCCTCTTAACCCTTTAACACCAGAGCTCCAGTGTTTATGTTCTTTGATGTAATTTTTCAATCGTTAACACAATCAACGTCAATCCAGTAGATTCTCAAGGAGAAAAGGTTAAATTCTATTCTATTTCTTCAATAATATCAACTGCAGATGGGACCTAGCTTATGGCTAAGATCTAATTTCATTACTATTAATATTTTTCATTTTTCAACATATTTTTTCCACAGTGTGAGTCTGCATTGTGTTGGTGCTGTTCTGGTTGCTGTTTGTTTATCATTTTACTAAACTGAATCCTTTAAAATACAGAATAACTAGTAAATAACAATATTTCTCTTACATCGTCTATTGATGTTTTTATTTATGTATTTATTTGGATTTTGCAACAGACCTTAAAACTGAAGATATGTCATCTACTGTGAGGATTGTGTGTTTTTTAAGTGACTTGACCATTTTTGAGGTTTTTCTGTATAATCTGCAGTGTGACGACAGCTGAGGTTTACTGAGACGACATCGAGTGAAAATAGGAATTGATCTTTTTCTACCGTTGTGGTTTTGAATTCTTGCACTTATTCAGAGTTTTTAAAGTGAGCCTCTGTTTGCCAAAATATGGGTTTTACAACAATACAGATAATCAAACCAGATACAGGATTCTGCAGAATTTCTCAAAAGAAAATGTGAAGTAAAGTCCCAGGAAATCATGGCAAAATAATTAAAGTTCTATAAAATGTTAAAAATATTATTTCAGAGTTTTTCTCATGCTTTTATATAGATTTAATGTAAAGTAAGAACATTGTGTTTTTTTTTAAAGATGTGACGAAAACTTTTTTTTTTTTTTTTTTTTTACATTTTTTCGATTATGGAGGACATTTATAAGAATATTAAGCTTAATATTGCATTTCTTGGTTATTTTTTTGTTCAAATCATTGTGAATCAGAAGCAGGAGAAAAAAAGCTTTTTTTCTATGTAGAAAATAAGCTTCCCGCTCAGCTCTTTTCTGATGCATCCACTTGCAGACAAAAGCCTCATTTCCACTGAGTGGTCCGGTAAGGAGAAGTACGGTATAGACCAGGTAATTCTGGCGAGTGTTTCCACTCAGTTAAGCCTCGCTTCCACTGAGCGGTCCGGTCTGGCAAAGAGTTGTACAGTACAGACCAGTAAATTCTGGTGAGCGTTCCCACTCAGTTAAGCCTCGCTACTGAGCGGTTTGTTTTCACGGTGCATTCATGATGTAGACCGCTAGTGTGTCATTGTAGTGCGACGACTAGAAAAACAACAATGGAGGTCATCCAGCAGCTCGTCTTTTTCTTGCTTTACTTTTTGTACATCATGTATAACAGAAATATTGTGGGCGGCTAAGAAGAATACCATCGTAAAGAGGAAATTGGAAATGCTAGCTTAGCGCTACACTAGTACTTTTCAATGTTGTCATCACTTTCTGCCAATCAGTGGGTGGCAACGACGACTCTGCCCCAAAAGACCCGTTCTATTTTTCTATGGACCTACAACGGATGGGGACCCTCAAGAGATGGAATGGGTCCATTTTACAATGGAAACGCTCAGAATACTGGATCAAACTGGACTGCTCAGTGGAAACGAGGCTAAATAGATCCATATACGTCTTTGTTTTCCTCCACTGAGCTTGAATCTAGCTCAAATCTGTACAGCTGGATTGCTTGATTATTGCTTGCCATTTTCACT
The DNA here is from genome assembly GCF_002922805.2 of Oryzias melastigma. Taxonomy (NCBI): domain Eukaryota; kingdom Metazoa; phylum Chordata; class Actinopteri; order Beloniformes; family Adrianichthyidae; genus Oryzias; species Oryzias melastigma. Next base: position 32,701,957 of record NC_050520.1, on the reverse strand, counting down.
GCACTGCTTATGTTAGGTTGGGGTTGTGATTGGCTGTAAGCTAGTGGGAGAGAGTCAGAGAGTTCTCCGTGAAGAGGATGGGAAAGGGGGCGGGATTGCTCTGCACCAACGGCCCCACCCACAATTTAGAGGTGAATGTCTATTAAATGCAAGTCTACAGAAACTATGTTCTAGTAAAAAATACATTTTTTTTAATATTTTGGTTAAAAACGGCATAACCATAATTAAAAGACCACTGGGAACGTTTTTAAAATACACCAAAATATGTTCAGAGCAGGACTTTAAATTGTAAATCTTAAGCTTTTGTCACATCTTGTGTTTATTGTTGGTGACTTTACATACAACAGGCTTTAAGGTTCAACAATGCTATCGTGATAATATTTTAAACCTCATGGGAATGTTCTACCTTGATGAGATTCGCTCTGACCTGAGATTTTAGCAACTTCATAATCAGGCTCTTCAGCTCTGATTAATCCTATTGCAACCATGCAATGAAAAAATGCTGATGTAAATCCCGTTTTCATACCTGCTCCAATACTGCATCAGTCTCTCGTCTCATTGGTGCCACTATAGCAACCCTGCATGGAGATGGGCAAGGCGCCGTTGATGTTTGACGCTTTTTAGGTGGGAGAGCTGGAGGACTGAGGAAGACAAAACAGACACACATCTGAGTTTTTTACCCAAATAAAAAAAAAAGTATTTATCCAAGCTACGGGCCAAAGGAGCCATCTTTCTACTTTAATCTTAAAGCATCTCAGACTTCTTTATAATCTGAAACAAAAAAGCTCAGTCATAAGTTATTTGCTGATTCACAGCCTGAAGTAGAGGAAATTATGTTTTCTGGTCTGCAGCTGGTAAACGGATCATTCACGAGGCTGCTGATAATACGAGCTTTAAAAAGAAATGCTGATAATGACTGAAACACTCTGCTGTTTTCTGTCTATTTTCTTCTCTCCCACTTCTTCTTGTGCTTCTTCAGTTGCAACAGTTTTAGAGGCAGGAAATTGTGGCGGGTGTGATGTGTTCTTCTTTCTGTTTCACATGCAGTTCTGTGTGTTCACACTTTATTCTCATAATTCTCTTTATGATGTTTTTGTCTGAAAGTAAATCCCGATTGAGTCAGACTGAGTGAGTCTGGACTGAGCTGATCCAGACCAGGAAACCTGGACTGAGGGCATTCTCATTTATGTGACCAGATTAGTCAAATTTCATTTGGTAAAACCAGACGGGCCCAGAGAGCTCTTTAGAGTGGTCACACCTTTGTCTCCTATCTAATCCCTCTAACTGAACAAGACTGATCTAGATCAGATGAAGTCAAACTGTTCTAAAGGAAAAGAATCATAACAACTCAGACAAATCCATCTGAACTAGACAACATTACTCAAAAAGAACAAGGATCTCAGAATAACAATCATGTTACACCACTCAGCTCAACCAGTCAGAGAAATCTCACCTCTGTAATCCTGGTGCAACCACGTGGTGGACAGGCATGGGCGGTTTGGGAGGAGCTAAAGCAAGATGCTCTTCCTCGCTTCTTACTTCCACTTTAGATATCCCATCATCCTTTGCAGGACTCTTGCCGGTTAACCTGACGTCTGATTTGTCCTGGTCATCCAGCCATTTTGGTTCTGATTGGACTGGGGAGACTGGGACACTACCTTCTAGTTTTACTGTAGCCAGTTTGACCAGTTCCTGAAGGTTGAGGAACAGAGAGCAAGTCAGAAGAAGACACGAGTCATAATTGAAGAAGGATATTACTAAATCACATCATTGACTTAACAAACGTAGTGACTGTGAGTATTTTAGTCTAAGTGCAGCACAAAGTCAAGTAGCATTCGTCTGATCTTAAATTATTAATGACAGAATTTCTGTTTTCCACAATATTGAAAATAGAACAAAACACTGAAAGAACATTTTTAAAAATAACAACAAAGGTAGAAGATGAAACATCTCAATAGGGCAGCACCATTGACTATAAAAGAGAACTGGATAGAGTGATTGTGACGTCACTCTTCGTGAATAACTTGGTTCAGGTTCCAATGAAATGATTTTGATTCAGTTGCCATTTTTTCGTGAGACTGACATCTTTGTGTTAGAGTCAGACGACATCAGTAAGCAGTGACTGATCTGAGTTGGTCTGAGTCATCGTTTCTATGACAACCAGTGGCGGACTTAGCAGTTTAGGGGCCCCAGGTGAGCAGAACCATGGGGCCCTCTGCACTGTTGCATTAATCATTTTAGTCAGGTTTTACCAAAGAAGGCAAAAGAAACATAAATTCTTTAATGATTGAACAGAAAACAAGAAAAACTCTCAAAATGACCATTTTCGGACCCTCCTCCCCCTCGACTTTTCTTACCTTTTCAGCCACCATGAAATGAAATAACTATATAAAACGTGAGAAAAAAGTATTAAAATGATGAGGAATAAAATCAGCATTTCACAAAATCGCAAATATATGATTTAAAAATATGTAATTTCATATAGAAAACTTTGTAAAAATAAAGTTGTAATTTATTAAATTAAAGTTTTACATTTAAAAAAAGGAAAAAGAAAGAAAGCAGATTCACCAAGATTCTTGAGCAGTTTCTTCTTTTAGGAAGTGCTTGCTTTCTCTTTGGATTTTATTTTGGACATTTTTAGTATCCAGCTTGGGGTCCCAAAGGTGTTGCAGGTCCCAAGGCAATCGCCTACCTTTGCCTAACAGTGAGTCCGCCCCTGATTTAAACCGCTCTCACCAATCAGGTTTGAGCTTGTTGGAAGTCCACACGCCCTACCACTTGCGTTTTTCAATCGAAGATTTCAAACGTTAGATGTGGGGGTCAGAAGGTACAGCCTAATTTAAAAGAGCCATACCATGAAAAACAAACTCTTTGAGCTTTTAAGTGTATTATACAGTTCATTCCTCAATGTAAAGAACCCAAAGTGGTATTCTGATCCGTTCACGCATTTGAAAGTAATTCTCTAAAAACCTACGCTATAAGGTACCAGCCCCTCCCATACCCTCAAAAACGAGCTGGTCCTCATGATCTGACGTCACAGAGTGAGACCGCCCCTTTCAGGAAGAGTCTACTCCACCAGCACCGCCCCAATTATGCAGACGTCGAGCGTATTTGTGTTGTGAACCAGTGTAGTGATGGTAGGGGGTACTAAAAGGACATATATAGTATGTGCATTCATATTTGAAGAGGTTTGGATTATTTTTGTGGGAGAAATGTAGACACTCTGCCGAAGGCTCTAGGATGACGTCACAAAATGGGCGGCACCCACACGCAGCGGCAGGTGGAGCTTCAGGAATCGAGGCGTTTTACTTCTGGGTAGGAAAAAACTCACAAAAACAACTAATATTTCATACATAATTGTTTTTTTGTGTTTTAAAGGTAATATATGATCATATATATGAATTTAATTTACTCTGTACGGCTTAGGAAAATCATGATAGGGCCCCTTTAATTGAGGCATCTGATTGGTCAGAAAAATATATCACTAAAACAGTGAGTATTATCAAGAATATATTAAAAAAATGTATCAGAACTGAAGACTAAAATCAAATACAATACAAATAATGTGTACATATGGGGCACTATCAGATGTAAATAAATACGACAAAAATGTAGCTGATGTCTGCCTAAAATGTATGGAAACTGAAGGAACATACTGTCACTGTAGTCAGGAATGCAAAAATATACTAACATTTTGGAAGAAGTGAAAGCCACAATAGAGATAATTACTTTAAGGCGGATCTTACTGGAACCAAAAGTTCTTTTTATAAGGTATATTTACAAAATGACCCAACTATGGCAAAGGGGAAAGAGCGTTTATAAATCTCAGCTTGATTCAAGTCTGAGTAAAACTCGATGGTTCCAGCAAATGTGTTCAAGTGTCTCTTTAAATAGAATTTCGTAGATTTTAAAAGAGAAAGAAAAAGAATTTGAAAGTATACAGCGACTTTTCATACATTTTGTAAAGAATATGGACCCTTTAAAGGAATAGGACGTTAATCATTTTTTAGATGGCATAGCCAACTTCTGCTTTACTTTGCAGTTTTTTCAGTTCATAATCATAGTTCTATCAAAGTTTAACCCTTTAACACCGGAGCTCTCGTGTTTATGTTCTTTGCGCCGCTTTTCTCCTTCAGAATCTACTAGAACTATCATGTTAACGGTTGAAAAGTTACAGTATGTTAAAGATTTTGTGTTTAAGCGTCACCGGTAACCCCTCAGATGTTAAAGACTTAACCAGAGGTACACTTGTTTGAAATACCATTGAAAAAAGTGTTGTAAATTGTAAAATTTAATAAAAAATTTGGAAACCAGAGCAAGAATGATTATTTTGACAAATATTATAACCGAATAATAGCTGTTTATTTGTCTTTAGAAGTCTATGGAATTTTGGGTTTCTTGGTGCCAGCAGGTACTTCCTGTGGGGAGGGGTCACTCAGTCCAGTTCTTTTATGCAGTCAGTTGGGTGACACTATGAAGTAGCTAGCTTTTAAACTTAAAAATTGAGTGTTCATGTTTTATTTTTTTTTATTTGTGCTTTCTGCTGTAAATGTCATCTCAACAAGGTTGATTTGTCCTGACCTTTACGCTGTCCAGCACCGCCCTGATCACTGTGGTAACACTCTCTGCCGAGTCTTTGTTGTTGCAGGAGAAACTCTGCAGCATGACCTTATCCACCCAGTGAATCAGCTGAGCAAGAGAGTGGTTGAGGCGAGCGAGACAGCCTGAGATGGTCTTACTGCGGGAAAACAGTCGAGAAATGAGGCCACAGCAGACTCCGACATTCAAGATCATAAGCAACCTGGTCTGACGTACTTGTTCTGCAGATGTGGATCCAGCTGGGCCAGAACTTGAACTGCCTCCAGGACTCGACTGGAGGCCCCGCCCAGGAGGCCACTCACCACGGAGTGGTCCAGACACCTCTTGTCCCCTCCAGATTTGTCCACACCCAGTTTATCCACCAGAGCTTTGAAGTACCGCAGGGAGCTGATAACAGCCTGCTGCTGGCCTTTTAGCACACCCACAGACTCAACACACAAACACACACATTTCCATGAGCTGGTAAACTCATGATGATGTCACCCTACACCCATTCAAATCTCTTCTTTCCAGATCTATTCAGCTAAAATCATCTGATCAGATGTTCACACAGATTAAGTTAGTTAGATAAACTCTTCGGTTGCAGATTACCTACACCACACAGGTCGTGACATTTCAGAGTCTCGTACCATGATACCAAAAACTGTTCCATTCATGGACAGACCAAGCAGCCAAAGCTAACCAGCGTTTGTGCCCATGACACTGGGATTTGCATCCACCTCCAACCAACAGGTTTGAGGCCATTTGAGCTGTTGTCGTCTCAAAATTTTCAAAAAGTAAAAATAGGCAGTGCGATGCTGAAAGGCAGTTCCTGTTTCTTTCTGTCTGGACTGAAGATGGCCAGTTCTAGTTTGCCTCTGATTTGCTCAGTAAGGGGATTTCTGGGTCAGACAGAACCGGGTTTAAAGTCAGAGCCCTGATGTAACCCCAGAGAAAAAAACAGCCAACATTGACTCAACGATAATAGCACTAAAAAAGGGTTGTATAAAAATATAGTAAGAAGGCCAAACAAATAACACGAGGATGTGTGGATGTGTGGTGTTGGTATGAATGTTTGTGTGTTTGTACCTGGTTCTGCTGTGGGTCATTTTCTGACCGTTTTATACTTTCAGATGAAATGTGTTTGATTTGTTCAGGCCGCTTACTCCACTGAGTCTGGAGTCTTCCCATCAACTTTGTAGTTAGATTCACAAACTGTGAGGCTGGAGAAGAAAAAGTTTTTCAATCTTTTGTCAGAAATGAAGCCCCAAGAATAAAAAAAGGTAAAATCATAAACTCAGTAATAGAACAAGCATGAAGCCGGAGAAAGTGTTGGGTTAGATCTGTCAGGTCAGTGAGGAGTCTTACCTGCTTTGCTCTCGGAGCGTGAGGACATGTCTGCAGGTGGACGGCCGACAAATGAGCTGAAATTCAAAGTTTTATCAGAACTCTTCCAGTTTCAATCGTTTTGCCTCCTCTGCCTTCTCCCTTCCTTCCTCCTTCTCTTCTTCCTTTTTCTGTCTCTGTGAGCTCAAACTCACAATGCAGTGAAGCTGCAGTGAAGTGCTGCAGCGACACCTGCTCGCAGTGAGGAAGCAACGCATACAGCAGGGTGAAAAGTATTTAGCATTTAAGGATTCTGCTGGTTGGCACCTAAACAGATGAGTTTGGTCTGATCCCCATAGTCACACTTCAACTGTGAGAGACATAATGTAAAAAAAGAATCCAGGAAATCACATTGTCTGATTTTTAAAGAATTTATGGAGCAGAAAATATTTATTTCCTACAAAGTAGGACGAATTGTGTCCTTCAAAGACCTGTTACTTACTTTTTAAGAAGTTCTTATATCCTCCTATTGTTACCTGTAATGATGACACTAGTTGGGTGAACTCCAGCTGCTCTGCATAAACTATGTTCTAGAAAATGACATTTTTTTAGGCTAGAAACTGCATAATCAAAAGTAAAATACCACTGGAAACACTTACAATAGATCAAAAGATGATCGGGGTGGGACTATAACAATCAGGGTTACATTACAATGTATAAAACTTTTGTTATTGACCAATTACTTATTTTCTGCACCATTATACAGACTTCCTGGTAGCTGAAGAGATCTGGCCACCGGTGGAAGAGTTAGAATATCTTAGAGATCACATCTAAGGTGCAAGCACAGCATTTTTTAGAAGAGAAAATAAAGGATTGATAGGTGTTGCAGCACAAAAATGCATCCATCCATTTTCTTGACCGCTTTGTCCCTTTCGGGGTCGCGGGGGTGCCGGAGCCTAACCCGGCTGCTGATGGGCGGAGGCGGGGTTCACCCTGGACAGGTCGCCAGTCTGTCTCAGAATGCAACCGTTGCATTAATGTTTTGTAGTAAAGGATGAGCTTAGCTAAGAAGAAAATCTCTTGATTTACTGTTAGATTTGAACATTTTTACTCTAAGCTTTGGATCCTACCCACAAACACTGGATTCTGTATGAGCAAAACTTTTGTAATTGCTAACAAAATACACCAATACTAAAAGTGACTAAAGTTGTTATTTAGCAAAATGGAAGTCGAATTGACCAATTAGGGATTTAATTAAGACAGGGCCACAAAAATTAACAATATGTCCACCTAAAAAGTTTTTCGTTACTAGAGGAGGCTCGAATAGTGTGGATCATTGACTGGAAATGAGAACTGGAGTTCCAAACAGGAAGTATCCGCAGGTCCGAAAAGCAAAAATCCCATAGACTTCTATAGAGAAATAATTAACTATTACTCAGCATTTATATTTGTCAGTCCGAATAACCTTTCTTGCTCTGATACCTTTATTTTTTTACGTTTTTGCTAATCCTATTTTTTTTTTTTTTTTTTCATAATTGCAAGTTATTCAAATTATAAAGTGACCAATCAGATGCCTTGATAAAAGTAGGTGGTCTCATGATGAACATTCAAAATGTTTGGTTGACAGATTCTCATGCTTTTTTTTTTAAGATGTATTAAACAGACAAAAATACAAACAAAGACAGATCATTACATTAAAACAATCTGATTTCTGCATCACTTTGTTTATATGAATGACATAGCCATGGTTAATTGGCAACACCTGTCCAATCAAGAGGTAAGAATGTTGACTTCCAACAAGCTCACTCCTGATTGGTGAGAGTGGTTGCCATAGAAACAGAGAATCAGGCCAATCACTGCTTACTGACATTAGCTGGCTCCAACATGGTGTGGTCCGACTGAATTCACTTCATCTGGTTGGAGCTGGAAGTAAATATTTTTTTATGAGATGTCACTCGGTTCAATTTACAGTTTGGCAGCTTGATGTTACAAGAATCAATTCAGGTTCATGAATATGGTGATGGAATGCTGAATTAAAAAAAACTTTCTGATACATATAATATTAAAAAAAACATTGTTTTCATATGAATTCTTGCATATTCTTTCACTTCCTCTGTATTTTATTCAACGCTCACTAAGAATTTGTCTCACCTCTGATTCTATCTATCAAGGTGTAGCAGAAGGAGAATGGGAGGTTACACTGATTGAAAAGCAACCCAGCATAAAAAATTACAAGTGGATTTAGCTAGACAGCAAGAGACAGGCAGAGAGGAGGGAGGGGAACAGAAAGTAGGGTTTGCAGGATAGTGAGAGACGTGGGGGGGTTACCACGGGGGGTGGAGGGAGGTGACTTCCATGGGGGATTCAGTTAAGTTTCAGCTGTCAGGACATTTCTCTCTAATTCTCTGAGAAGAGGAGGAGTGAGCGGATTAAAAGAAGAGGGAGATTAGAAGGAGGAAGAAGCGGAGGACAACAGAAGCGATAAAAGCTAGAGAAGAAGGCAAACAAAAGAAGACAGAGCGTTTAATTAACCTTTATTCAAGGCTCCACGGGGACAAACGAGTGAGCAGCTGAGACCCGGATAGAGACAGAGACAGGTCAGCATGTAGAGACTAGGAAAGCTAAAGTTTGTGTTGTATGTTTGTTAATTCCATTTTTCAAAATCTTAGTAATGGTGACTTTTTTATTGTTGTTTTTTTTAATAAATGATTAAAATGCAAATTTTTCCAGGCTAAATATACAATTAGACTAGTCCAAATAAAAAAAAGACTTAACTGATTTGGTAAACAAATAATTGAAGACATAAAAAGTTTATTTCATAACAGAAAAAAGGCTTTAAAACAATTTCAACACCAGAAGTTCAGGGTATAGTTTCTTTTTTATGCTAGCTTTTTTTTATTTTTATTTTTTTATCACTTTTTAACTTAAATTTGGAGGATAAATCATATATATTTTTTGGTGATCAACATTTTTATTTAATTGAATATAACAACTAGTGTACATAAACCAATACTCAGTTGCTAACGAACATACTCATTATTCTTTTTTTGTTTTATTGACAAAATATTTCAACAATACAGCATAAATATCTCAAACATACAATTATTATTAAATATAAATGGCTCAGAACAAAGCAGCATACATAAACAAGATCTCAAATCAGAATAAGAGACAAAAAGAAAAGAGAAATAACAGTAAACAACGTTGCACAAGAGTAAATATATAATATATAAACATATTTTCCTTAAAAGAAAAGAACAGGGATATATAATATAGCTTGCATTTTCTAAGAAAAATACATTTACACATTAAGGTCTTTAACCTTTTAAAAATGTGTTCTAAAACATTAAATAAGACATGGACTTTGGGCATTTTAATTTCTTTTAAAGTAGTCTTCCACATGTATTTCATTTTTGAAACCAACAAAAACTGGGGGCACTGTCAAAAAATGACATTTATGTAAATACGATTTTGCTAATATTATTAAAGTACTAATACTAAATTCTGCTTTTTACATACTTATTACTTCTGTACATCCTTACACTGTAATAAGGAACATTTTTTGCTGAATTAAGAAAAAGAAAAAATGAATTAAAATAAAATAAATAATAAATACTTAAGTTAAAAATCTAAATACAAATATGATAATAAATCAACCCTAACCACCCTGGTCCAAAGTCCAAAATAAGCCATTATTTACAATATTGTTAGAGATGTTCAATAAAAGACTCCCATAACTCAATTGTGATACTCCGTGTCTTCTGTACTCCATCAATAGAAAGTTCTAGTTGAGCTACATCCACGAACATGGGAGGAAAATGTATTCAAAATTTGCACAAACAAAAAAAAGAATTGCCTTAAGAAACAGAACATTTAGAAGAAAATAATGTAACTTTGCTGATCTAAACGATACGTCTGAACTGAATTGTATATCATAGTCTGTGTCATGACCTAACATGTAGGGTGTGATACTGTCTTGATCTGGCTCTGTTGTGACTTTCTGCTAACTGCTAATTTTAATTGTTTTATTTTTTATTTTACAGATTGGAGCATTTCACCTGGTTGTCATGACAACTGCCCCCTTAAAAACAGGTAACCATGGCAGCTAGTTGTTTGCAGAGGGTTTGGTGAAGGTGAAGGTGAGATGAAGGAGACCTCAGAATGTCCAGAATGACCCTCTGCCGCGAGCCGCACCGTCTCCTGGTCCTCATCCTCGTCCTCTTGTCTCCGCTGAGCTGGGGTCAGTTCAGCGGCCAGTATGACGCGTGCCGCTCCAACCTGGGAGCAGTGCCCGGATGGGAGCTTTATCCATGTCAGCCCCCCCCAGCTAACATGAAGGAGTTTATGCAGATCAGAGTTGACCCGCCAGGGATCACCTGTGGAAACCCACCAGAGAGGTTTTGCACTCTGGTGAGTAAGCAAGTGAACTCACATGGAACACATTCTGAGCATTTTTGCTTTTTAAGTTTCTTACTTACTATTTTTATGTTTTTCTCTTTTGTTGAACAAGTACTGAGCCCAACAGAACCCAACAGAGTTTAGTATGTTTCTACTGTTTAAACATAAAGTATTTCAACTTATTCTGGGTTGAAACATTTTGAAACTTGGAATACCAACTTCTAAAGACCAGGATGCGCCTTTCTAAAAGTACAGTATGAGTTATCCTGTAGTAATGGAATATATCCAAATCCCTGGTATCATTTCAACAGAATTTGTGATATATTAATGTGCATTAAGATTATGATCAGTTGGACTAAAGCAAAACAGAATAGAATCTATACTCCTCAGGTGTGTGATGCTTCTGCAGCAATTCAGCATCAAACATTGAAAAGTTCAATATAAAATTCATTGAGTAAATCTGCTGAACTTAAAGAAACAAACAGCAAAAATCCCATCAACAAAGCTCTTCAAAAGTTCAGATGATTGAAGGTCAAATGTTTTAAAAGCAGGGACTGTGCGGATTTCAAAGGTTTAGGAGTTCAAATAGTTATATAAATTAATCTACTGAACACAAAAGTCGAGGCTACAAGAAAAACAGCTGCAATAGCAGAAAAAACAGAACCTGACAAAAGGAACTGAAATAAAACTGGAATAAATACACAAGAAGAAACAGAGAAGAAAGAAACTTTCTTGAAAATACCTTAAAAATAATCATGACAGAGAATAACCAATTAATGCCTTAGCCTGGGGGTGGGGAAACCTTTTGACTCGTAGGCCACAAATTATTCTAAAACTTGACAGAAGGACCGGATCAGATGGTTGTAGTGTTTTGGTAAGTAATCTAGACAAAAACATGCATTTTTATTTTAAAAACTGTGTTTTTTGTTCCTATTTTAGAGTCAAAAGCACCAATTGGTTGATGTCTTTCAGAGAAAAACACACTTAGAAAAACATTGTGTTTGACTGACTTGAAAAACACACATGAACGTGAGAAATACAACAAATCTCTCAATACAACGCAAATGCACAATAACTCTCTGCACCTAAAAACACGTCTGTTTATTTGTGGTGCACCATCTAAGGAAACACCAAAATTACAGCGAAATATTAATTTGGTTTATCAATATAATTTATTCCAGTGTGTCGGGACAGATTAACCCTTACATTGATGTGTGAATCCTCCCATGACAAAGGTGGACAGGATTTTATGTTGGTAGCCACAACTGCTCCTCTGGTGGGCAAAACATGGACATGAAGGTGGTCCCCACAAAGATAGTAGAACCTGAAGGGTGAAAATGTTCAAGCACATTTAAATCTACGGGCATGCTCCATTACACGTAAGGGCAGGTACATCATACAGATTTTTCATTTTTTCAACCCTTTTGAAGCCTGCGTACTGCACGAGGGGCCTGTTAGTGCTGATCATGTGATACGTGTGTTTAGATTGTGTGGACTTCCAATGAGAATCTTACCAGTATCTCACATATCCCCTGCACACAATATGGGTGCAGCATTTTTAGCTGCTAGTAAAAACCCTATGAGCGCACCATTTACTAACAGCTACAGTATGGGATAAGGGAATCATACAACAGCATCACCTGTACTTCATAAGTCCGTGCAACTTACATTATCCTCATAAATACTTCCAAATGCACTTAATACATGCACAACAATGATACGTGTCATGATGTCCTTTAAGATTTCCATGCAAACCTTAAGGAAACTGTGCGGCTGCCACCATCTGTAACCCTCCACAGGCCCATAGAGGTCTGACTATAGCAGACAGCAGGGCCGAACAGTCAAAAAACAAAAATATAGCACATTTACAAAATTTAACCACCCGGTGACGACAATAAGCTAAAAATATTTGTGCCTCAGAGCCACTCTAAAGGACATCTACTGTAGAATACCTCAGTGGATCATCTATCTCCATGGTGTCCATCGTCTCCTGTCACATTGACATGCATCAGGTTGTCTTTCATTGCAATCCTTGGTTCAGTTCCTCTTCTTCCATCTGGAAACTTCATTTCAGTGAAAAAACAAAATGCTGTCAGTCACCTGGTGACCTTCTGCATGGCCACAGATGTGAGTCCCAACGAGCACGTACTGAGCAATAGTGTCCTGCTGCCAGTTTAATTGCTCCTTTGGGAAAGTAGAATGAATCCTGAATTATTGATTAGTGAAAAAGATAATGAATAAATAATTGATTTCTTAAATATACTGAAGGTCCAAAACAGCAGGAGATGCCTGACCTACAATAACAAGCACACAACAGTTCGTCCCTGTGGACCATGATTCATGATGAGCTCCATCAGACCATTAACAATGATGAGAAACTGTGAGGATGTGGATCTTGCCTCTTAGAGACACAGACTGTCAGCAGAGTAATCAGATTACATTCATGTTGCACAGAGGTCGCTCCACAAAAACTGTCAGCAAAGTAATCAGATTAACCTGGAGGTCTTCAGCAGCACAGGTGTGAACAGCTACAAAGGGGCCACATTGAAGCCCAATATCATGAAGTGACAATATTTACCTTCATTACCAGCAACAGGCATGAGGTTTGGTGTAGAACAAGCTTGGACTATCTCCAGTCCTCACTGGAGGAAGACAGGTTGGAGGGTTGACCTCGGGTAAACTGTGTGGCTGCGATGTGACAGTTGGCAGGGCAGATGAACTTACAGGATAAACCTCCAACACTCAGAATGGATTAGCGCCAGCAATACTTCATCACTTTGTCGCGGGGCTGTAAGAGATCCTGCTCCACAGTCTTAGAGCAGAAATGCTCTCATGTCCTTTCAGTCTAACGATAAAAAAACAAATGTTTTACACGTGCAAAAGTTTACAGAACAAGGGTCTAAGCTCGCATATAAATGGACTTTGATGTGTACAACCTGTGTGTGAATACAGGAGAATACAGTGTGAACCCAAGAGAGAAATAATCATGAGTAAAAAAAAAAAAAACACTAAGCAAACATAATATGACTATATGTGTGACACAAAAATTGTACAATGACTATTTAAGTGCAAGGGTATAATAGAAATCTTATAATAGAAAAATATTGTAGTAAAAAACGCATTATTTAATCAAATATGTCTGATCTAAAACCAAAAAATGTGAATAAATTCCAATATTAGATTTTCTTTTGTGAAGTTTTGGACATTTCTGTAAGCTTGCATTTTGCTTTCAATGTTACGTCTTTATAGGTCTTTAAAGTAGATTTGAGCCTCTTTAGTTAAAAATAGTTACAGGACACATTTCCAGTACTGTATTTGATGATCTATCTATTGTAGCTAATAATAACATAATTCAGTGATGTTTGTTGTGTTTTTAGGAAAACCCATACCTGTGCAGCGATGAGTGTGATGCGTCAAGCCCTGACCTGTCTCACCCTCCTCAGCTGATGGGAGACAGGGAAAGGGGCGGTCTTATTACCTACTGGCAGACGGTCACGTGGTCTCGGTATCCTGAACCTCTACAGGCCAATGTCACTCTGTCCTGGAACAAAAGTCTGGAGGTGGTCGATGACATAGTTATCACCTTTGAGTATGGCCGACCAACAAGCATGGTTCTGGAGAAGTCACTGGACAAAGGTAACTGGAGCATGAAGGGAAGGATCAGTTGAATCAATTTTGTGTGGTTAAAAAAACACATTTCATAGCCTTGGCAGAGTGGCTGAGGGTTTCTATAGTGGTACATTCAATTTTCTGATGAAGAGAATCACTCATCCATGTGTCTATCCACCTTCCTCTACTACTCTGGAACCAAGTCAGTGAGGCAGCAGCCTATGAGCAAAGATGCTCAGACTTCCCTCTCAACTTGTGCCCTGGTTTTCTGGGGGGGTATCAGGGTGGGACATGCCCAGAGTTCTTACTCAGTGACACTTCCAGCAAAGAGACCTCAACTGGACTCTGCCAATGTGGACAGTTCCAAACTCTCCTTGGGTTACTGAGTTCCTCACTCTATCTTTAATGCTACACGCTCAGGAACAGGCTGAATGTGGGTTCTTGAACACACTTTTATCATATGGAGAATATGCTAAGTAATATGCTATGTGCCCTGCAACGGACTGGCGACCTGTCCAGGGTAAACCCCGCCTTCGCCCATTAGTAGCCGGGATAGGCTCCGGCACCCCCGCGACCCCAAAAGGGACGAAGCGGTCAAGAAGATGAATGAATGAATGAATGAATATGCTATGTCTCTTTTGGACTGCTTTTAGTGCATGTACCCTCATTTAAAAGAGGTTTGGGGATAAATGTTGAAGCGGTTCAAATCTTCTTCCAGGCATTTTCCTTTACTGCTCTAGTCCAATTTATCGTGTCATGTAAATCCAACTGGGCTCAAACTACAATTATTAATTTCTCCTTCACGATCACTTTTTAAATGGTTGAAAAGGACGCTTCCCAATACGAAACCACCGAATCCAAGTTCTTGATTGGGTGAAGTTCAAGTGGTTTAATTTTCAACATACATTCAATAGTCACATTTAGAGGCCAAAAACGGACTTGCATAGAGATGAGTGAACGGGGAACCTCAAAATGAACATTTTACATGTGCTTACATAGACTTTTCATTGAAAATGGTTGCTTGAACACGCGTTGCATAGCCGGGTATCAACGTAGCAAAATGTAGTGCCCAGCCACCCAGTGGAGGAAACTTATTTGTATCCCAATATTATCCTTTCTGTCTTGACCCAAATCTCATGACCGTAGGTGATGTTAGGAACATAAACTGATGAGTAAAATGAGAATTTCGCCTTTTGGTTCAGGTCCTTCTTTACAACAACTCTAATATTTGAGCCAGTGCAACTATCCTCCTGTATATTTCATGTTTCATCCGTTTCTCCTTTGCAATCAAAACTCCAAGATGCTTAAAATTCTCCACTTTGGGTGAAAGCTTTGTCCTCCACCCGGGAAGTGATAATTGACATTCCTTCACATTTGACTGCAAACTATCCCGGTGATAACTGAAAGTCCTGGTTTGATGAAAAACGGTATCCCTGCAAAAATCCAATAATGTCCCACAACTCAGCCAATACACACTTTTCCTCCAAAATCATAAGTTTGACTTTAAGCAGAATTTTTTCCTCCAGTAAAACTATTGAGTGCAGTTGAATTAAGTTTATTGTCATTGGTCTCTTGGATATTGGAACACATTCTTTGAAGTGATGAACCACAAATGTTTTATTTGGTTGAGTCATAATTTAGCACTTGTCTGATTACATTGCACCAAGTATGAAGTTTGGAGGATGGTAGTTTGTTTATCAGGAGCTATGCTTGAAAAATAACTAAATGTTTCAGCTTATTGGACAATTGTATGCTTCAAACTTTGGGTAAACAGTGATGGTATCTTCTTATTCTAACATGACTGCTGAATATTGCCCAAAGCAAGGTTCATGAAGACATGAAAGATTCAGTGGACATTTTGTGTGAAGTATCTTGATTGGCTTGCACATAAATCCCACCCTAGAAAGTCACTTCATTATTTAGCAAGAGGCAATCCCACATTGTCCAAAACTGTGACAAATCTGCAAGTTTATTCAAAGAAAAATCTCTGCCAAATAAAAAAAAATGAACACTAGATACAAAGACTGGCACTATTTTCTTTTCTCCATCAATTACATTTATGAACATAAAATATCAAATGCAACAGCATCCCCACAAAAGTGATCATGGAGTACTTGAACTGTGAGTTTCTGGAACAGTTTGGGGTTTGTGCTCACAGAACTCAATGTGTTGTGAAACAATGGTCTCACTGTGCTTATATGTTGCAGGTGTTACTTGGCAGCCATATCAATACTACGCTGATGACTGTCTAGAGACCTTTGGCATGTCGCCAAAGCGAGTGTCTGAATTAGCTCCTAGTAACTTAACCCGAGTAATCTGCACAGAGCAGTATTCCCGTTGGGTCGGAGCCAAAGTGAGTAACATTCTGTCATATATGGTCTTTTTAGATTTGTTAGACAGCCCCTAACTCAACTTTTGTTGCCTTGCAGGAGGAAAAGAATGTGGTGTTTGAAGTGCGGGCTCGTTTTGGTGTGTTTGCTGGTGCAAAGCTCATTAACATGGATGCTCTGTACACCCGCATGGAGACCATGATGGGGCTTCGGGACTTCTTTACGTTCACTAACCTTCGACTGCGACTTCTCCGCCCAGCACTTGGAGGAACTTATGTTCAGAGAGATAACTTGCTTAAGTACTTCTATGCTATTTCTAACATCGACATACCAGCCAGGTAACAGCAACATCCAACTACACCAAAAAACAGACACGCCTGAAAATAATTTGCTTGTGTTAAAAAAATATGCTGTGGATATTTATCTGTAACTGTCTGGGTTACCCTAATAACTAAAACCACCAAGCAAAAGTCTAATAGTATGCACTCTAACCCTAAAGCTTTTAGGCAATTCATAGCCTGTGTTACAAATAAGCACATGTTCTACAAGGAGACAAATACTATCACCTAATCTTAAAAATACACCAAATTAAATAAAAACATAGCAGCAATTTGTCAGGTTTAGCTGACTCAAAACTTTTATGAACAAAACAGAAGTTCAGGAAAATGTTAGAAACTTTCAGGTGGGTTACTTAAACTTTAAACACTATTACCACAGGTTGTAAACTAGAACTGTATTTAGAAAATTATATTTTTAGAAGAATTTTAAAGTGTTATACATAAAAAAATAAGTATAAAAAGTTCAGGAAAGAAGCTTTGAGACTTCAGAGATCCACTTGGATGACCTTTTCAAACTGAAGGATAAGCTGCAGGGACAGGCTGTAAGGTAGTGCAGCAGTTACCACTCTCACCTCACAGTGAGAAGGCCCTGGTTCAAATCCCAGCTGGGATCTTTACATGTGGAGTTTGCCTGTTCACCTTGAGCATGTGTGTGTTTTCTCAAGGAACTCTAGTTTCCTCCCACCGTCCAAAAATACTTTTCTTAGGTTATTTGTTGACTCTAATACCTTGTCTCCACTGGAGTGGTACAACATTTTGAGCGTTTCCATTATTAAAAGGACCTATTAAGCCGGACCGATTCATACCATTTTCAGTCCCCCATTGGTTGTAGGCAAAAACCGTTCATAAGACCTGGACATAACAAGTGTTGAGATCCCCCACAGGAAATGGATCCAGCCCTCGTAAAATCAGGCCTGAGTCTTTGCCGTCCCTTCCTGATACGTCTACTGCCATATTGCAACCCTATTAGTCAGAGTCTGTCTGAGTTACGTTTTTAGAGGAACTTCATTCGCCAATCATGAATGAGCTTTCATGTAGGTTTGTTCAAAGTCCGCACCCCTCCCACTGAAAGTGAGCTTGGGAGAATCTGTCAATCAAATGTTCGAGGCGGGGCCAGTGGGCACAATAAGCTATTACTGAGGCATCTGATTGGTCCGTTTTTTAACTTGAATAACTGGCGATAAAGAAAAAATATGCTTAAAAAAATAGGATTAGAAACAACGTGCTAAGAAGAAAGCATCAGAGCAAGAATGGTCCTGTTCACAGACAAAATGACTGAGAAATAACTGTCTATTTCTCAATGGAAGTCTATGGGACTTTGGCCTTCTTGCAACCAGCGGGTACTTCCTATTTGAAACACAAGAGGGGAGGGGTTGATCTGTCCATTACTTACACAGTCATAGAAAAATGGAACGGAGTGGTTAGGGCGGAGCTACTGTCGTCAAATGATGAAATCCATTAATTGGGAGAAAGGTTTTACGACGACAGCAAGCATCCGACCAGCGCTTTTCTCGACTCAAGATCTTACCTGCAACAGACTGGCAATGTCAATATTCTACCTTGCCTTCACTCAACAGTAGCTGGTTGGCTCCAGAAGCCCAATGACCACGAAAGGCATTCAATGGGTTCAGAAAATGAATCGATGGATTTTTGGGACAACATAGATTTCTAGAAGAGGTTGTCCATAAACCATCAGTTACACCACAGGTGATCATGACAGAGAAAATCCGTCACATTGCTGATTATGTGTTTGTGTGCTTGTTTCTCAGGTGCAAGTGTAATTTGCACGCATCTCAGTGTGTGCTTCGCGATGCAACACTGCAGTGCGAATGTGACCACAATACAACGGGACAGGACTGTGAGCGCTGCAGAGGAGGCTTCACATCGAACAGCTGGAGACCAGGATCTTACCTGCCCCTGCCCTGGGGCTCTGCCAACATCTGTATGCATCTACAGACATGCACACACAACCACAATCACACAAAATCTTGTAACAGTGTCTGCTTTTCCAGGTGATCAAGCTGAAACTGTAGTCAGTAAGTTTTGTTTAGCTATTTCCTTGTCTGTTTATGTATCCATCTACTTGTGTGAATACCCTCCCCCAGCGTTGCATCATGGGACAAATGTTTACATCATCTTTGTAGACTTCTTTACCCATTTGTCTACTTTTAGTTCCTTTGGGTGTTATTCTCTGTGTGTCACAGATAAATTAAGATACATTTAGATTAAATGTTTTGGGGGCTTTAAAATATACATTTCAGCCAAGCAAAGAAAATATGAAGCTACAGAGATGTCTAATGTCTAGCAAGATGCAACAGTAGCATTGAAACAATAGAGTAGAAGTAAAATAATTTAGCTGATGAGTACTTGTGTTGTGCAAGTGTGACAGCAGATGGATATTCACAACTTGGTGGACAAAGATCCTGTTAAAGTGTTATTAGGGTTTGTCTACAAGTGTGCTGGAACTAGACTTATGTTAGAGTCCACAGAAGGCCTCTGTAGAACACAGACTGGGGGTTTTACTCACTTCTGATTGGATAACTTGGCACCTAAATGTTTATTGAAGAGTGATGGTGTGCTCATATAACCCATAGTAATATATCAAAACACAAATCCTGCTATTTAGGTTATAGCCTGTCTTTTTCTGTCTGCAATTGAATTATCTGCCACAAAGTACTTATTGCAACTAAAAACCCAATATCCCAACAAAAGAGACATAAAATCAGTTATCGATAGAGTATGTTCTGAAAAACTAAAGCTGCAGTCGTGGTTTGAGTTTATAATGGGAATGCTAGCAATCTAGGCTAAACAACACATAAAATCCTAACCTATTATATTTTGGACACAAATCAAGACACATTTTTAGAAAAGCACCTCTCTGCAAGTGTCTGGGAAGAACTATGCAAATAATTCCAAATCAAGTGGTTAGTTACTAATCTACTTCTAAACAAACCAAGAGTTCAAGAACAGTTTGAACTAGATTTGCAATTCCTG